>NW_026858350.1:0-127519 GCF_026571515.1 Ruditapes philippinarum | reverse complement strand
GTTGTTTGGGTACAGTACATATACAGATGAATAGAAAACATGCTGAAACATATTGTTTTGTTCTTTTTTTAGGGAAAAAAAAACAACAAATATTTAGCAAAATATGACAATGGCAATTTTGCCGCTAAATTATTGAAACGGGGTATTTACAAAAACACTTGTAGCTATAAAACAACACGGTAAATTCTTTTAATATTTTATATTTTGATGTACATAATGATACAACACAATAATATAATGTGCAATTTTAGGTTCATGTTATTGCCCATTACCCAGGTCTTACCTTAATTACGGCATGTTTCAGCGTATTTTATTATCTAATAAGTGTTTAAATCATCATGCAACGTAATACGCTCAGCCTTAACACAACAATTGGTTATATAATGTTGGTTTTGAGCGTGTTTGAGTTCAAAAGATATTTTTCTAATCTTTATGCGAATTCATATTGACATTATAAAATCGAACGAATGCACTAAATGTTTCTGTGTATACTGTTCGTTTCTGTGTATACTGTTCGTCAACTATAGTTTTATGTCAAAAGAAATGTTAATTTAATTTACAGCAACTACAGAGAAATATTTAAGTCGCATAATAGACATGGATATCGTTATTATTATATGATGACATCGTCAAGTTAAAATGCGGTATATAGCTTGATGTGTAAATAATTGTGTCACGTAATTTTTTTTGGCAATTGTCATTTTTTCAGGATTCGGCTGTCAGAAAACACCAAGTCTTTTAAGAATATATTGAACATGAACTGCTTTGGTGTACAGTCTACAAAGGATAAACAGGTGATAGCCTATCTTCAGGAAAATCTGAATCAGCAGTCACATGTATTTAGCAGTATCATGGCGTAAACCGCCAAGCAAAAATTGTTAAAAACTTACACATTTTTCTCAGTCACATGTTTTAAGCAACCGCCTTTCTTTAACAGACAATATATAGTTGGGCTGCCCTCAAGAAGCAGCTAAGTCATTTGTATCATTTCATACCACAAACAACAAGTATCTAACCGGGCTACCATTCACACCCATGCACGTGAAATGTATGATATTTTTATGCATAAAAAAATCAACCGATCACTACCGATTTCTTCAACAGATCTGCACGTACCCTACGGGTTCGAGCGAAAGAATTCGACAATATATTTTTGTAATCAATTACAGTAAAAGTTGTTGCAGAGTTCCCACAACTAGGATTATATAGGGGGTGCCCGAAGGACTCTAACTTTGATAAGAAAATTGTATGCAATTATTTTCCGCAATATGGAGATTTCTGTACGTCACGTGATGCTACATTGGATTTAATAGAGAAAGGAACAAGGTCGATAAACGGCAAGAAATTTATGTTATTAAAGATTTACTTTCCATTGTCATAGAACTTTATACGTTTCTATGACAAAACATGATACCTTTTAGAAATTAGAAAATCCGTTGAATACCTAAAGATGACACCCACCTCATTAGATTTAGAAGTAGTGCATACTTCTTCCTAATTTGCTACAAACCATTTACTGTAATTTGTTTCGGCAGACCGATAGCATTATTACTAAATGCTCTCTAAAACTGCCAGGAATAATGTATACATGAAAAAAATCATGCTTGAGTATTAAATTCAAAGCGTATTTTTACCCTGCAAGTAAATGCTCTACATCATGTTTGTTTTCATTCATTCCAATAAAATGAAAATGAATAAAAAAAAAACAACAACAAAAACAATGAACAAACAAACAAACACAAAAATACAAGAAATGGAGGTAAGAAAAATATATTTAACTGAAATACACTCTAAACCAACGTTATATAACAATTTTTTTGTGAAAAAGATAAGCGTAGTATGCTTCATAATGATTTACATACTTATTGACAAATAAAATACGCTGAAACATGCCGTAATTAAGCACAAGAAAGACACTGTCAGTAACAAAAGTTATCATAAGAACTCCAGGACATATTATGAGTTATCACAAGAACTCCATGACATTTGAAAAATCGGTTATAAATTTATTAGCCTGGGCTTTATGTTTGCAACTCTCCACTATAATTATGTAATTAAATATAGCAACGAAGAAGATCACAAATGTAAAGGTCAATATGTACGAATGAGCAAGTAATTAGAAAATTTTACTCAAAACTACCAGATTTTTATAAAACAGGTGATGAAAAATGTACTTAAAGGTAACTTAACACAATATGTAAGGCAAACTTACTTATCAAAGTTTAATTTAGCACCCCAAACTGCCCATTTAAAGGTAAAATTGACCATTTTTCACATGAGTACTTCAAGTATATAGTAAAGTTTTCCACAGAAATCCGTAACATTTTCTAGGAACTCCGTGACAGTTATCATAAGAACTCCAAACAAGTTATCATAAGAACTCCATCCTTCGTATAACACTTCCTCCCCCGTGATAATGTTCATTTTGAAAATGTTCGTGTTAAAAGTAAATCTATAACAGTATCAAGATTTTGAGTATGTGATGTATGCAAATTTATAATATACTAGTGCCATTGTTCACCGTAGGGAACGTGTTACAGTATCGCGCTTTCAGGTTACAGTATAGAATTTTCAAGATGGAAGATAATTTATGGGAAAGACAGGTAGGTGATTTATATTCCGGTCCATACTACAAGTAGTTTAGTTTCTGAAAGTCTTGTTTTGTGCTTCGCTCGTTAGGAACAGGATCCGGTATCTAGTCTTATATGTTTCCTCAGACCCTGCACCGCAGATTTATCTCTGTATTGGCTCATAAATATTGAGATTTGACAGTTCGAAAATTTGAATCGAGAGACCAACGCATTTTTCTCCCATTCCGACATTATTTAAGCATGCCAATGTGTTAAGAAACGTTTATAAAAGTAAATGACCAGTTGAACCAATTTCCATGTTCGTTAAATGCATTTGAAAAAATAAACAATGTTACAGTATAGAGCGATGTGAATTTTGCACGGTTACAGCATAGACCTAGCGACTTTTATCCGATTTTGTTACAGTATACACCCAGATTTCGGTTACAGCTTAGACCTTGATATTTTCTATATATCTACTAAGTAAAATGTATGAATGATACATAGACTTTTTAATCTCTAGAAACTGAACTCGTCCGTCTGTCGTACACATGTTTGTCCAATCTCATCCGCTCAGTAAATACTTGACTAAATTTGATGAAATTTACATGAATTTCTACCAACGTTGTTCAAATGGTTTCGGTTGCAAACTGAGATACAAAAAAAACAACAAAATATAGATTTTAAAAAAGCGATGTTTAAAAATCCTTCATTATTAAATTAATTTTTTTTATTTCAGACATCCTGTATAGAAAGTTTTCATGTCTCTGAAAGGAAAATAATATTGAAAGATTTAGAGTAAAAAACTAAGGTCAGACAATTACAATATCTTTTCCACATAGCCTGGTGGAGGTACATAATAGTGACAGAGTCGAGATAAAATCGTCGACTTCAAATCATCTTTCCGTCATGACGTTGTATTCTTTGTATGTGATGAATCTCTCAAGCTAGTTAACGGAAGATCGGTGGTTCTTGTCATGTGCCCTCTCGTGTCTGAAATGTCTTACAAAGGGGTATCTGGGGTTTTTCTATACACTTAAGACGGAATGTTTTCACATGACCTCAGTGTCGGTGAAACTTAAAATTCAAGAAAACCAAAGTAACAAACCCTTTTTAATACTTGCAAAAACATTATTGTAGATGGAAATTCCAGCTTAAAATAACTTCTAAGGTTGCAGTATTTCTCACTTGAATACTGTTTAATCACCCTTAGTTGCCTGCTTTTTAATGGTGTCTTTTGACAGCTTATCTGTGGTATGCATACTTCATAACCTCCGATTCCCTTTCAAACTCTTTTTTATTTAGTTTTACCCATTGTATTCTCGTTAAGGGCACACACAATTTAAACCTGGGTGTAATATGCCGCTTTTCATGGAATTGCAATAACGTGTCACATTGAAGGTGCAATGATAACCGTTATATTCATGAACACATCCACATATGTTAAAAAAACTAAAGTTTACCAATTCATGTTAATGTGAATTCTGCTTTCAAAGCCGGTGATTGGAGTCGTGGACGATCCACTACCATCAATCAAATTGCGCCTGTAACATTTTCATTTTTTCCGTATTGGACTTCTGTTGAGGATTCTGTTTTTTCTCTATTTTATTACTAATAGGCATTATCACAATGTGTAATGGAATGAAGCAATAACCTTTTTTCTCTCCATGCAATATGATAAAAGTTACTGTTGTTGTCGTGAAGACAGTCCAGAGACATTACTAATTCTGCAAAAAGTCCCAATCTGAATATAAGTACTTAAAGTAAGGTAAAATAACAAACTGTAACTTTTCTGCTGAAGAAAAAATGTGATACAACCTTATAAGAATATATTAATTCGAAAAGTATGGTTTATTTCATAAAAATAATGGATACACGAACTTTGTTTGAAATTTGGCAAGTATCTTAACTGTAACCGAAATCTGGGTATATACTGTAACAAAACTGGATCAAAGTCGCTCGGTTCTATACTGTAACCCTGCAAAATTCACATCGCTCTATACTGTAACATTGTTTATTTTTTCAAATGCATATGACTAACAGGAAAATAGGTTAAACTGGCCGTTTACTTAAATAAACGTTTCTAAACACAAAGGACTAACGTTTTGTAGATTTACTTTTTCTAGGCATGCTTAGATAATGTTGGAATGGGAGAAAAATGCGTTGGTCTCTCGATTCAAATTTTCAAACTGTATAATCTGCAGATTTATGAAACAATATAGAGATAAATCTGCGGTGCAGGGTCTGAAGAAATATATGACTAAATATCGGATCCTGTTGCTTACAAGCAAAGCACAAAACATCTTCTAGGAACTAAACTACTTGTAGTATGGACCTGAATAAAAATCACCTACCTCTCTTCCCATAAATAATCCTCCATCTTGAAAATTCTATACTGTAACTTGAAAACGCGATACTGTAACACGTTCCCTACGATGACAGCCGCAGCGAAATTATGGAATGCTTTACCACCTGGCATTAGAGATTGTAATAACTTGTCAAGTTTTAAGAGAGCTCTCAAAACACATTATTTCATATAGTTCTATGGACGTAAGTTTCATAAAACAACATACATGTACTACTTTGGCTACAGTGTAATTTGTGTTTTCGATTTTGTGTCTTAGGGTTTTACTTTATAATTGATTTTTTTACTTTTGTTTGTTCCTTTTTAACAATCTTATTTCGTTCAAATTTTTAAAGGATTTTTTTTGTTCAATTGAGCCTTGATTTTAAACTAAATATGTCTGTATTTCTTACCATCCTTTACTTGTTTTAGATTATCATTATTGTTTAATAGGTTTACTTAATTTTTATTTTATGCTTTTCAGTAAAATACTGATTAATCCGTGAAAATTATATTTGATAATTTCACAGTGAAAATTATCAAAATATAATTTCACACTTTTCAATGACGAAACTACTTTTTAAAGATTTTCCCCATGTGGTACCTCAATCTTATTTTTACTGACAATTCTGACAATGTCAGGCTCTTAAGAAAAAGCAAAGCTGAAATTGATAAATAACTTAAATGTCAAAGTAATAAAAAGAAGAAAACTTACTTCTTCATTCAAATTCCAATCACCAAATTTTGTCTCTAAATATTTTGTTCTTAATTTTTTGTTTCATTTTTACAGTCTGAACTATACATTTCTTCCACATGCAAAACTGCTCTTGATGACATTTAGCAATATTGAAGTATCCTACGAGCAATAACTGACGTATGCTTTATGAAAAATTGAAAAGCAATGACAGCTAACAGCCGAAGAATAATTAAACAACCCAGCGTTCCTGAGCCAGCTTCCAAGTTTTCCATTTTCCTAGCTGTTTTCACATTTGTCAACACTTATGTTTTTGTCTGTTACAATCCTCAAATAAGTTTTCTTTCTTTTAAAAAGGTGTATGACTATCAAATCCAAATGATACCCCTCTGAATCAAACACATTTATTTTCCTCCCGTGAAATACACAAAATACACAAATACAAAAAAATGCTGCCATTTACATTTAACAAAGCCAGGTCTTTAATCCTCAAATAAGTTTTCTTTCTTTTAAAAAGGTGTATGACTATCAAATCCAAATGATATCCCTCTGAATCAAACACATTTATTTTCCTCCCGTGAAATACACAAAATTCACAAATACAAAAAATTGCTGCCATTTACATTTAACAAAGCCAGGTCTTATATGAATTCGCAGTAAGTAACAGATATTTGGATGGATGGTTGGACTTTTTCTCCTACAAGAATTGTTTGTTTTTAATATTAACAAGCGAACATTCAAATGAAATATATCACCGTCATTTAACGTTGATTGCCGAACTTATTTTTCAGCTCAAGATTTCTTGTATTTAATGAGAAATTCCGACTAAATGGGGCTCTCAATGGGGAAAAAAGATTTTAATATTAACGTTAATATTATGGAAATTTCGTTTTAACTTGTTTTTAAGCATAAAATAAAAAGAAAATTTGTTTGTTTGTTGTGTAAGATGTAATTTTATTTCATCTCGTGAACTTTAAAAACAGTATTCTCACGAGTGGCTACGCAATTCGTGATAATACTGTTTTTAAACCCCACTCGATGAAATAAAATTTCATCTTACACACAAACAATCAAATATCCTCTATATATTGTACCTTATGTCATATATATGATTATGTTTTTATCAGATTTATGAAAAGCACTCATGAACATTTATTATTTATGAAAAGAGTGCTATAGAAATGTGGTATAAAATAATAATAATTTTCTATGCTGTCCAGAATATCTGGAGAGTGTAAGATCCATCCTCTATTCTTGAATTGAATTTAAACAGAGTCATATCTAATATCATTTCACAAAGCATCATATTTTCATAGCATCATACACCTTTCCGTACCATTAAACAGTTTTATATGCCTGCTATGGAATAGGCTAAAAGAAGTATTTATATATACATATGAATATATGTACATGTATATTTGCGCCACATTACAACTTTTCCCTGTCTGGGTCAGCAATACCAGCACTTACACCTATACTAGATAGATGTCGCACCTGGCCAGCCGTCAGGGACTTAAGGGAGCGAAACCACAATTAAATTGTAATGTTTTTCACGTATATTATGCATTATTAAGGGTGACAGAATGTAGCATGTAATTTAATTTTGGTCTTAGTGAATAGGTCTAGCAGTATTATAAAATCTGTTCGCTAAAGTCTCTTAAGCTAGTCACCTCTGTGCCGTAAGCCCACGTAGATAATGACCATGTAATAATTCCTCACTTGAATAAGGAAAATAGACAGATAAAGCACATTATCATGATTATGTCTCAGAAATAAATATTCATTAAATTCTTTAGAAATATCAAACATGTGTTAAATAATGTTTCAATAATGGATTTAGAGCAATTAAGATGCATAACAGCTGTGGAAAATAGCGCTAAATGTGCCGTTATGTGTCGTTAAGGTAGCAAAATGTAAATAAGGTGGTATTTTGACTTCTATACAAAATACCAATTCACTATAATTAAACAAATTGGCAATAAAGCAATGAGCTTATTGGCAAATAAGTAAACAAAGATTCTAAAAATAAAAAAAAAGTTTTTGAGAAATAAAAATGACAGCATTTCTGAGACATACAAATTTCAATACGTGTTTCTTGTGACTATACAAGGTACGTAGACAATAAGAAAATAAGAACAATTTATGATCAAGTTATTTCTGAAGTTTTTTTGTATTTTGGTATTATTGTTTGATATCAATGTTTCTCGTCAATTGGAATATCAAAGAGACCGTGCGTCCGGCAAAACTATGCAATTGTAGAAAAAAACTAATTGTTTTATTAGCTATTATATATATATAGGTACTAAAATATGAATGTAATACAGATATTATTCTTATTTTCGTTTTTGATAGATAAATAGTATATTTGTTTTGTGTACCAGTGATTTCTTTCTCCAATTTTCAAAACAACCTGTGGCTTTCTGAAGGGGAAACAAAGCGCAATAAATCAGAAATTCCAACAACTGAGAATGGAATTTAAGAACACATTTTATAGAATTTTCAATTTCAATTCAATTTATCTTGCATGGTACATATCAGAGGCTAAAGGGACAGCTTTCTGTCTTCTAGCTGATATAAAAAGTCTGATACTGTAAAGTCATGGTTCTGGTGAAGAAGTGCACAAGACATTTCAGGGGAAAATATTAGACTTTTTTACTCAAAATATACCTATTTTGAGCTAGGGCTATTCGGCTGTAAAATACAGGGAAAAAATCACTGAGTACTTATTTTTGACATTGCTTATTTTTGCATATGATCGAATGATATAGATCTACATTTGACTAGCCGTTTGCTAATAAATTTGATTTATGAAAATATTAGTTTCGTTATTAAGGTCATATTCCACATAAATATATGAGTTTGGTTATTATGTCGATAACTTTATTGTAACATCATTAAATGTGTGTGTTTTGCACGAAATACCGTATTCTATTTCACCTTTCTGACTTGCATCACTAATTTAATAAGCGAATTCGTTGAATTTATATCCCCGCGGAGTAGTGGTTATTACTAACACATAAGGCTTTATTTATATATTTATCATGACATAAACAGTAATATTCTTTGTACATGATATTTATTCAGGGCAATAACAGAGCCATTACTCCGTGTTAAATAGTAATATCTGGACATGCCAATGAAATGAAAATTGCCTTTTTGTATCGATGGTTGCCATAAAGTTTTATTGAAATCTATAAAGCAGTTGCAAAGAAATAGCAATATTGCTTTATATGCATACAAAATAACTAAACAAGGCCATAACTCTGTAATGAAAGGTCTGGTCTGAACAAGGCGATGATATGCGCATCTCCTAATGGTATTGAAGGTTCCCATAAAGATTTGTTTAATTCCAGTCAGCAGTTGCAGAGAAGTAGCGCGGAAACAATTATTGCTCTATTGCATACTGCTTAACTAATCAAGGGCCATAATTCTGAGTTAAAGAGTCTGTATTTTTAACCTTTTTGACACGCGTAATTATTTTTAGACTGATTCCATAGACTTTATATAAAAAAGCAGTCGTTTGTATAAAACCTAAACTATACTTATCAATCTATCATTAAACAAGAAATTAAAAGAAGACTTAAACAAAAGGTATAATCATAATTTCAACCTTTTTCGTGAACTCAGATTGCAGCGCCTTGCAACTATCATAATAGTTTCCTATTTGCGCTTCGATCCGATGTTCAGCATATATCTTTAGGTACAGAAATATTGCTTATGTTCTCGTTATTCATTGTACTTCATATAAAATAGAACTGAAACTAATGGAAATGAAGAATTGGTTCTCTTGTGTTATTTTATACAGGTGTGCTTACTAATGCGTATCACGATGTCACAAAAGTAATTCCAGTGGTAAGTTATATTGAGTAAATAATCGATCGGACTGAAGTGGAACCAATATGTTTTTTTATATATGTAAGGCATGAGTTCTGACACTTCTGTGGGTTATAATCCGATAAGGCAAACTGAATATTTTATACGTACTGTAATTCATTAAGGCAGTGGTAGCTTGGGTCTTCTTTCATTTTAGCACTTACATGTATGATTTTTTCTATAGCATGCAGAATTTCAAGTTTTGTTCTTAAAACTGAAATAGAGTGATATCATGATATAAGGGTATTATGTATGTACTAACAATAGGTTAATATCATATTCTTTTCTGTGAAGACTATTCAGTTTCAAAAGCGAAGTTTAGATATAAATATATATATTTTTTAAATGAACATGAAGAACCTAGACAAGGAAATATATCCTGAAAAATAGAGCCATTAGTCTGACAACGAAATATAGTAAAAGGAAACAAACAATTAAATTTAATATTTTTGGTATTGAGGCCATAAGCGCGTCCGTGCTCGAATAGTTAAGGTCGATGACTGCCAGCCACTTGTCGTAAACGCTGTGGGATCGAATTCTGCCATGGACTTAAAGTGAGGAGGGAAGAGCTATCCAGCTGGCTTACGGAATGTCAGTGGTTGCTCGTGCCTAAAACAATACACGGAGAGGCACACGAAGTCTTCCTCTACCAGTGAAGCGTGAAACTCGCCGTAAGACCTTTAAAGTGTTGGTGTGATTTAAAACCGAAAAACAAAAAGGAATAAAACATTTGGCCTAACAGGCTATATATACTATCTAGTAATTTCCGTAATAAATATCGGGTACTGTATATGATGTTAGCGCTATTTGTTGTTGTATTGTGGTGGCAGGTGGAATTAAACGATATTGGAAGTTTCCGATTTTATTTTACTACTTGCAAGATATTAGACGACTTTGTTGCTGGATTATTTAAAGAAACACGACGATGTTTTCTTTAACGACTCAGAAACAAGCTTTTCTGGTTTGTATGGTTTGTTACTCTTTATAATATATGATCAGGAAAACATTTACGTAAAGTAAATAAGCATAAATGAATTTCATTTTAAAGCTTTAAAGCAGCACGCCTCCATATTTGAATTATTTTTTCATTGAAAAATTATGACATTATACTACTTATACAGTGTTAGGCATCCATTTTTCCTAATCATATGGTGTAAATGATTTAAAGCTTAAAACTGTTATTTACGAAAGCCTAAAATTGTCAAATTAGATAAAAAAAAATAAAAATGCAAAGGCGTTATAACGCGAATAAAGGAATTATTACGCGAATCAAAAGGCGTTATAACCCGAATCAAAAGGCGTAATAACGCGAATAAAGGCGTTTTACGTGAATCGAAAGGCATAATAACGCGAATAAAGGCGTTATAACGAAAATAAAATGGCGTAATAACGCGAAAAAGGCGTTATAATGCGAATCAAAAGGCGAAATAACGCCTTTATTCGCATTATAACGCGAAACAAAAGGCGTAATAACGCAAATCAAAAGGCGTAATAACGCGAATAAAGACGTTATAACGCGAAACAAAAGGTGTTATAACGCAAATTAAAATGCATTATAATGCCAAATTTATACCATATTTATATTATCAAATGGCCTAATAACGTGAAAAAGGAAGACCAATATTGATCTGAATTTATTGCTCAAGATATACACTCGAGTGTCTTCTAATGAAGACTCTTTAATATTTGCCAATATAAGGTGACTTGGTGCCTTATAGGTCCAGTGGCCTGGACGTAAATACAGTAACTCTGAATTCACATGTATCACCTCATTGACTTTACACAGGTCACTATAGTAAATGAATTTCTTTTCATATCTTATATCTTATCTTATCTTATCTTATATGTGCGCAATATGTTCAATTATCTTCGGATATATCCTGTATAATGACATAATAACCTCTAGTATCTTCTAATTATACGAATGCCATCCAAGATTTGGAAAAATGTAAGGTATACGTAAGTCACATTAGGGTGAAAGTATCTCTAATTATTGATATGTATGCTTAGAGGGGTTAAAGTGTTTCTGTTAAGTCACAATTATAGGAGAAATTGTCTTCGAAAAGTATCTATAAGTGGGTGATTGTAACCTTTAAACTCGCGAAAGCATTTGGTAATAAAATATTTTAAAAATCAGACTGTGGCCTTAGGACGTATCCGTACAGAATTGAAAATAAAACGTACATCTTGATTAATTCATTTAAATCAACATTGTTCTTCTTACATTACAAGGCCACGGTTTGGAATTTATATGGTATTAAATAAGCGGTATAACGCCTTTCGTTTTGCGTTATTATGCCTTTTGGTTCGCGATATTACGCCTTTATGTTCGCGTTATAACGCCTTTATTCGCGTTATAACGCCTTTTGATTCGCGTTATTACGCCTTTTGTTTCGCGTTATAACGCGAATAGGGGCGTTTTAACGCGAATTAAAAGGCGTTATAACGCTAATTGAAAGGCGTTATAACGCGAATTGAAAGGCGTTATAACGCAAATCAAAAGGCGTAGTAACGCCTTTATTCGCATAATAACGCGAAACAAAAGGCGTTATAACGCAAATCAAAGGCGTTATAACGCGAACCAAAAGGCGTCATAACGAGAATTGAAAGGCATTATTACGCAAAACAATAGTTACGTAAATACCTAACTAATTAACCTGATAATTAACTAGTTATTTAAGAGGTTAACTAGTTACGTTTTTACGTAACTAGTTAACCTCTTAACTAACTAGTTAATTAAGAGGTTCACTAGTTATGTAACTATTTAACCCGTTATCACTTATCTATAAATATATATTGCATAATATTTGGAATACCCGTACTGTCCGATTATGCGGGTATAACTAAAATACGAAAATATGGATATTTCTGCGAAAATGGCATTTTTGCATGAGCGGCAAGATATTCCCTTGTTTATTGCACTTGTCTCACAGCATTGGGTCAATTTCTTGTGTATCTGTTTATATGTACAGTGCCTTTGAAAGTAAACACTTTCAGGTGTGACAATTTCATTGTCTGACTAATACATATCCAATTTTTATATAAACAAATTACATGCCTAAATGAAACGTAATCGGGCCTTAAAGTAATCAATTGCACTAACCCATGAAAAAGCATGTTATAAAATATAAACTAATCAATGGGTTTTTTTTTCATGTATCTTATTATGACAGCCAACCCTTTGGCACCTGTCCATTAATAAATGGAAAGTTTTGAAAACATTCCATGTCCTCGTCGATACACAAATCATTACCTAAACAGGGAGATATACAATTACATTAAGAAATGAATAATGGTGTAAATCATGCAATGTTATATTTGCTTGTAACAGAATATCTTTCTCTCTTTTAGTATGTCCAAAAACATGGAACTAAGAAAAACACAACATATTTTGTTAATAATAAAATAGACACTTTATTCATATAAAATTCTTCGTAATATTAGGTAACTGCTATATTGGTAAACACATCTCGAAGCATAATTCTTTTTGCACATAGGACATTCTGTTAAAGTTTGTAATAAAGTAAAATAAATGCTTTTAAAGAATGGAAAGAAGGGACCATTCCAGCACAAACACTTGTACATCCTTTAATTGGCAACACGTGCGACACGTGTCATAAAGGGGCTTCATAACACCTTTGATTTAGGTATTTCTGATATTGCAGTCGAGTTTACTGCAGAAACATCAAACTTTATTACACTCATTGAGAAATGACAAATCAAATGAAAGTAAATAATCATCTTCATGGATCAGGGACATAGATCAGGATGATATGCTCGATCACTTTTATCATAGAAAATGTATGTCAAAATAGATTCTTTATGTTACCCGGTATCGACATTGGGAAGATCCACTATCACTGTTTATGGTACAGGATTATGTTGATACCGGGATTTACTCTTTCCACATATCTATAGACCCATATCCAATGTTCACAAATGTCTACCGATGCTCTCCTGGATGCGTGTTTAAATTATAACATTGATTGAAAATGCCTTATGGCACATTTGTACAATTACCTATGTTTTGTGTATGTTGATATTTTCATTATATGCTTACGATCTTATATGAATCATGCGTGTTTAAATGACACCAGTAATTAAACATACGTAATGCACATCTTGGTTTGTGCAATGACCTATACATTTTGCGTGTGAGTTCGCTATTATTTGTTAGCGTTGCTAGTTTTTAAGTTGCAATTCCAAGATATGACAGAAAACGATTTCAAATGGTTGTTTGAATTACTTTATTTTTGAATGTTAAATTACAACATTGAATGAAAATGTATTTTGCATACATTTTCTGTTCTTTAAATTCAAAGATATACATTTAACCCATTACTTCATGAGCATTTTGTGAAAAATGGCTGTTTTCATTGAAAAGTCTCCCATTACAAGTTCAAATTGCTATAATACTATAAAAACTGCTTCAACACTAATCAAACTTGGCACTAATGTTGACTGGACCATTGCCCTTGCAACAACATGCTCAGGCTTAAATTTTCTGCTACCATGGCAACGAGGGAACATCTCAAAATTGCCAAAAATCACTATTTTGCGTTGATTTTTTCCATCAAAATTGATTTCAAAGTGCTGCAACTTCTCAATGGATTGAGATAGAGTCAAATGCTTTTCAGCGTTGGTTACACGTTTCCTTTTGATCAATCTGGGGTCAATTACGGCTTCTCACAAGTCCAAAATTTCTTGGCGATGAGGGGGACTCCGCCCCCCTTCAAACCCCCCAAACAGAAGGGGGTACATCCCCCTTCTGGCAACCCCATGATGTATCTTTTGGTTGGGGGGCCGCGCCGAAAAAGAGGTCACTTTTTTTTACAACATTTCTCAAACAAAAACAAGTGTTTGGGGCCTAAATAAGGCATTTTTTCATCATTTGAGACAACAAAAGGGGAGGGGGGTGAAAAAGGCGTTAAAAGGCGTGTATATGAAGTAATGGGTTAACAGAAAATGATGAAAATACTTGAAATTACACTAAATCGCGTTTTTTTCATCATGTTTAAACATGGCCTGTCATATAAATTTGATGAAAAATTGTTGTTTTGTAGATTTTTTTATTTTTTTCATTAACAGAAAATGATGAAAATACTTGAAATTACCCTAAATCGCGTTTTTTCATGTTTAAACATGGCCTGTCATATAAATTTGATGAAAAATTGTTGTTTTGTAGATTTTTTTGATTTTTTTCATTTACCCATTACTTCATGAGCATTTTGTGAAAAATGGCTGTTTTCATTAAAAAGTCTCCCGTTACAAGTTCAAATTGCTATAATACTATAAAAACTGCTTCAACACTAATCAAATTTGGCTAAAATGTTGACTGGACCATTGCCCTTGCAACAACATGCTCAGGCTTAAATTTTCTGTTACCATGGCAACGAAGGAACATCTCAAAATTGCCAAAAATCACTATTTTGCGTTGTTTTTTTTCCATCAAAATTGATTTCAAAGTGCTGAAACTTCTCAATGGATTGAGATAGAGTCAAATGCTTTTCAGCGTTGGTTACATGTTACCTTTTGATCAATCTGGGGTCATTTACAGCCTCTCACAAGTCCAAAATTTTCTTGGCAATGAGGGGGACTTCGCCCCCCTTCAAACCCCCCCAAACAGAAGGGGGCCCATCCCCCTTCTGGCAACCCCATGATGTATCTTTTGGTTGGGGGCCACGCCGAAAAAGAGGTCACTTTTTAACAACATTTCTCAAACAAAAACAAGTGTTTGGGGCCTAAATAAGGCATTTTTTCATCATTTGAGACAACAAAAAGGGAGGGGTGTGAAAAAGGCGTTAAAAGGCGTGTATATGAAGTAATGGGTTAATACAAATTAAATAGTGTTTTGGTACAACTCAAACTATTTTACAATCAAGGTAAAATAGAACAGCAAAGCATATCGCCAACATCACAGATCATTATCCGATAATGATACCTGCAAAAGGGAATAAAAAGCGAGTCATATCATTATGAGATTAGTCACCTGATAACATTGTGGTAGCACTCAATCCAGTATCTGACCCATTCTCATATAGAATTGCCAATTTGTGCCCACCAACCTTTCAAGGTCCATAACGCAAGTTGATATAAGTTTGTCTGTAACAAGCATTTTCTTTCCGATAGAAAGGTTAATTCCAGATAAGAATCAAAGCGCTGAAAGCACTGCTGGGAGCGCATTATATATCATACAGTTCTTGATTGTAGAGCAGTCTATTGTTACAAGCGGATGCCTTTTTTACTTTCACAGCAGAAGTCACATTTTTACTCGACTATTCGATAAGAATAAGTAGAATTATCCTAGTCACCTGAGCGTCGGCGTGTACCACCTCAAATATATTCAAAGTCCTTTGACATATGGCATTGGAACTTTGTACACTTGTTCCCGATCATGCACCCATTTGTTAAAATTTGCCTATGAATTCAAGATATTTTCGTATTCCATTGACATCTGGCTTTGAAATAAGTTGAAATTTTATACATTTCTTTGCGAGCATACTAGGACTCTCTCCAATGCTTATATCTGTAGAATGGGTTTGAAAAAAGTAATTTTGTCCTTTCGTTCACTTAGAACATTTTAAATTAGCAAGGCTCTTTTATTGTAAAGCACTAAGCATGAAGTTGAGCATGCTGTTCTACCAACATCTCTTGTTTGCATACCTTATGAAATATTACTCCTTCAAACTTTTGTTAAGTTAATATTATGCTTACAAAACCACCAAGTCATGGTTGAGACCATATATATATATAAATATATAAATATATATGTATATATCATGAAAAGCATTACAATATAATGGATTGTAGTGTATAAACGAAAATCAGTGTATTTTAACTATATTTATTCCAATGATCATACAAATTTCTGTAAATAATTGGAACCAAATATTTCTAAAATAAGACCACGCTAACATTCAAAATCTGATGATGACATAAGAGGGTAACACTATATGCCCTTGATATTTTAGGGTGGGGATTATTAATTTTGATGGTTAAGGTTAACCAAAATTTCATAACATATATACTTTTTTACTCAAGTGATTTTTTTCAAAGAGCTACAACATGTGAAATTGCTGTCAAATATACATAGGTAACAACTATTTCAAAGCTGCATGCCTCCATTCAATGTACTAGTATTTCAAAAAGTTCCAACTTGATAAAATATAAAAAATAAGGAAAGTAAAAGGTTCGAGTCATTCATGATTGATTATGCAATATCGATTACCATCTCTACTGTGTGACTGACATACTAGTAAGGACTATTTTTGCCTCTCTATCTAAATTCTGTGGATTGCAAGTCTCTTACAATGTGTAAGTTATTTTCTTTGTTCCCTCCACATTATTTTACTATTAAATACATTTTCTAAATTTCTATGAAAATTAGCATGAACCTTGAGGCGTCCTAAATAGTGTACAATACAGACATACTAATGTACTAATGTATCTATATATCAACTGCAATGAAACACAACTTTACTGATTCAAACCACACTGGGGTTTCTTTTTTCTTTAAACATTATATCACTCTGTTTAGTTTTAGACAGAAAAGATTTTAATTATATATTTGATATAGGTATTTCATGACTTTAAATTCCTAATTCAATAAATACATTAATATTGTATGAAATATTTCAAGATCTAGTAAAATCAAAAATATAAAAATTTAAAATAAAAGTACTTGACAAGATCAACTAACATCTAAAATAAAAAAAAACAACTTAGAAAACAGAATTAATTATTTGAAAAATTAACACTGAGCTGTAATATTTAAAATTGGTGTTCAAACATATTGAAAATATTGATAAGTCATCTCATGTTCTTGGTGATAAAGAAGTGCCTCAATATTGTTATCACCGCAATCTATCTTCCATCATAAAATATGATAAACAAGATCAACAAGGAAAGGCGGAGTTCAATGAACCATAAATCTTACTATTACTGTATCTGTCAAACAAGCATCTCTAGATCTGTTTTCTGAAATATAGTTTTGAAAAAGTCTATTGCTGACTGAGATATTCCCTACATGTTAGTTAAGCCTTTTCAGCATTTTTCAATTCGAATTGCTCTGATTTATATAGCTATATAACTGAAAAATGCATGACCTATGCCAGAGCTCAGTCAACGAGCATCTGAGTAGAATCACCGCCTTTTTAAGCTAGCTGGATTGCTTTCTCACATTAAAGAATCCATATTTGATATAATAAAACATATTTAACATTGATAATTGCTACACAGTCTCTGTGTAAACCTAAAATAAGCATGTTTTGTGTTTACATAAAGTAGCAATTTAATGTTAAAACACAACACTGTAGGTGGTCACAATATAATTCACAATGCTGAAGAACAAGAATATGATGTGTTCATTATGAAGAAGTATTATGTATTACACTTATTTTTTCATATTTTTTCCATTAAAAAGCCCAGGTAGAATTCATTCCCTATGCGTGATTGGCTAGTCGGTGTTATCAAGTGATATTACCGAGGTAGGTGTATAGCTTATTTATCTCACCTAATTAGGATATGCCTTTAATTGTAGTGCAGTGAGTGAGACGCTGGCCTACAATTTTGGCGATGCAGGTTCGAACCCGGTATCCGACACATAATTTTACATTACATTTATGATATCAAAGCGTAACTAACCATTCTATTGGATAATTGTCCTGAGATTCGTTACAGAAAAAAACTTTGTTTGGTGCCAATCTGTGGCACAGTCCCTTTAATACTTCCTCAAGTTTTTCTTGGCAAAATTTAATACATTCTTCAAAACCAAAATGCAGCAATTCTCAAGACATGATAACATTAGAAATTGACCTTAACTTCTCGGCTAGTTGGAAATTGGATTGGATCCACTATTTTTTTTAATTCTTCCTATGTACATACTGTTAAATGACAGTTATAGTTAATTATAGTTAATAGGTTAACTAGTTACATAAATACTTAACTAGTTAACCTCTTAATTAACTAGTTAAGTATTTATTAACTAAGGGGAGCGGTGTCCTAGTGGTCAAGGTGTCTGCCTCTCAACCCAGAGATCATGGGTTCGAGCCCTACTCGGGTCACGACCATGGTTCTTCATATGACACCAGTACTGGTTGGTTCCAGGAAGCGGACTCGAAAGTGATTAATATAAGTTGCAAGAACTTGTTTCACAATCGAGCTAAAATAAATATGTTTAAACCAATTAACTAGTTAATTATCAGGTTAACTAGTTACGCAAATACCTAACTAGATAACCTGATAATTAATAATTTACCTCTAGGGAATCATTGTATACACACCGGTCTATCAAATGACCGGTGTACACAATGCTAGGAAATTAGTCTGAATTACACCTAATTAATTAAGAGCATAACACTATTACGTGATATTTCTATTTTTCTATTATTATTTTACCGTTTAAGGTGGAAAAACTTGCATGATGTGTTTGAAAATTATCAATGTTTCTTTAATATCTATCTGAAATTTTACAAACAATAAATTGTTTATAGTGAAAATCCACAGAATTATAACATTCGTTTGTGGCATTTGCCATAATAGATAGAGATATTTTCTGCGTAAACCTGTGTGTTTACTTTATTTTAATTTTTTTATTATGTTTTTGCACGGAATTATTGATACAATGGTATTTGATCATTTTCTTAACCAGAAATATTGTTTTACTAGTATTTTCGACCCAGACCAAAGACCTTCTTCTATTGATCGATTATTGTCAACTATATTCCACATACAAACGTTATTTTTTCTATTTTCCCCCAAACAATGTTTAAAATAGTTAAATGAAATATCTTTAAATCATTATAAATGTTCCCCGCAGGAAACCATTTTACTTGTATTAAACATGGTAAAAGACCATAAACGTCAACATGGTCAGTATTTTTGTAAAAAAAAGACACAAAACCTAAGAGGAGAACCAATAACACTGACTGAAAAAACTGTAGTGAGATGAAGACGTTTACAAAAACTTGAGATATATACGTACATACATGTTTAATATTTACTGCGACAACTATCGAAACCTCACTTGAAGTTTATATTGAGGAAAAAGAATAAATGAGCTTTGTTTAGCCATAAAAAATTAAAATTTACTATGTAAGTCAAAATGATACTTAACATCACATAAACGAGACATGTCTTACAGGGAATTACCAATACCAGAGGCAGTATTTGGTAAGACTAAAACAAAGCAGCATAAATTTATAACTTTATCTATACACAAGTCAAGGTGTTCTAATTTAGTAACATGTAGTAAAAATATGGTGGGGGGTACGGAAAAACATTTTTATGATCCCCTTAGAGCTGATGTAGACTAATTATAAATAATAGTTTAACACTCTGCAACGAATAATTATTAACGACCAATCATTATTTGCAGTATGCGGACTAGTTTCCAGCTGAAGAAGGCGGTGCTTTTAATCTTACAAATAATTCTATTTAATATAAAACACGTTTCCATGTATATTATCTGCAACACAAGGAAAGCTTGTCTGAAGAAAAAAAAGAAACATCAAGCCGGTGCTAGGGGACGTGAGGGATGTTGCACTTATTCATTATCCCTTATGTACAGACTCAATCAAACCGAGGCTTCAATTCTTATGTTTTTTTGTTGTGATTAATGCTTCCGAGGGATCACTTTGTTTCCAGAATTGGTAAATTAGGCATTGAACAAAATAATGCAGTACCAAAGAATTCTTAATTTCACTTTAGCAAGATAATGGAACTAATTGACATACCTGCCAGAGTAAAACGCCATAAATGGGTTGTTTTCCTTCAACATACATAAATCTTCATCAGCCGGACAAACACTTCATGGATATTATATTTCTCTTGTTTTTTTTTTGGCATTTAAATACTTTTAATGTTCACTATGAGATTGAGAACGGTTCAAAGCGATACTCGAGAAAGTGAGATGTTGCCCTTCGAAAATACATTTCTCATGCCACTGAGGGGTCATCTAATTGAATAAAAAGAAACAAATCTGTGCAGAACATTAAGTCCCAACTATTTTCGTGATATCTATTTGAATCATTATGTTGACATATTGTCCTAAACACATCAATTTTGAGCGCAATGATCACCTCAAAGTACATACATTTAACATTTATTTATCATTCTGCAATATTTTCATCTCCATGCATTTTATTTTGATATTTAATCTTTTTAATATATATTTTTGTTTTGTTTCATTTCCAGGTAATGACGGTCTTTTTGGCTGTCACACTCTTGATGGTTGTCGATGTAACTGATTGGCACATAGAAATAGGGTGGCATTGTAATCGCCATGAAAACAGTTCTAAACATTTGTGTGAAAACTGTGTCTGGGGCAGCCGTTTTAAAACATATCAAGTATTATATAACGGTGGTCGGGAGCTACAATTGGAAAAGCTTGCAAACATTACAGTCCTTAATGAAAATCAATGTAAACATAAAAAGTTTCTTGTATATAAATGTGATTCTTCAAGTCTGTGTGGAGGTTTTGCGGATCGACAGAAAGGCATAATTTCAACATTTCTTTTGGCTCTTTTGACAAATCGTAAGTTCATTATCGACATGACAAGTCCCTGCAACTTGGAGGAGTTTTTAGAACCAAACGTCTACAATTGGAATCTGTGTAAAGCCTATTTAAAAACCATGCCAAACAAAAATATCAGTAAATTAAATTATGTTGAAAACTATAAGTTCATTAAAGGAATAAATCAGTTTGACTTTGACAGAAACTGGACAAAAGGTGCAGTAGTTCTAAAATTTAACGGCTACGCAATTGATAAGATAAGACAACATAAAGAAACTAAATCAAGATTGGAATGGCTTTTGAATATAACAAACGAAGAGGCTATCCATTTAGTGCTAAATACATTATTTAAACCAGGTGAAAGATTGTTTAATGATGCCATTAATTTTTATAATAATCATATTAACGGAAGAAAGTTAATATGTTCTCATATAAGAAAAGGTAAAAACCCAACACTTCCTACAGATAATAGGCTTCGTTTTGGATCACCAAATGAAACAGTGATATTTGAATATTTGAAAAAACTTGACAAGAATTCGAAAAATGCAATATATATTGCCGCTGATTCAGAGGAAGTGAAACAAAGTGCTAAAGGCAACCTAACTTCATACATCAACATCAATCGAACTATTGTTCATATCGACAGATTAGCACAATTTAAAAAACAAAAATCAGAAGCCTGTGATGGATTTTATACAGCAGTTTTTGAGCAGTTTATTTTATCTTTATGTGATAAACTGATCTTGACACGGAGTGGATTTGGCACAATAGCAGCTTATATCAGAGGAGTTTCCGATGAACTTTTCTTGTATCATCCAAAACTGAAAATAATTGTGGAAACAAACCTTACAAACATACAAAAAGTTTTTAAATTTAAATTTCTTTAACGTCGTTCACCAAAATAAGCAGTGTAATGGCTACATTTGAGCTATTTCAATACCCCGAAAAATGTATGTAACTAAATAAGAAATTAAATTTTCGTATCATTCTGTAGAAGGAATATACATGTATACTCAATAAGGACACCGCACAAAATTTGAAACTGTCTGCTAGGGTATTGTTGTTTTTATAAAATGGATCTGCAATCAGATATGCTTTTTCGTTCATATACAGGCTGTAGACATCCATGTTTAAAAAAGCAACATCAATAAGACAAACTTTCAAATAAAAATGCTATTTCAAGCAACAATGATTAAGAAATTCGCAACCACGGGTATACTGTGCGGATAAAATTTGAAATAGATCAGTTTGATGTTATCTCCTTGTTAAACACATATACTGATAAAAGTTCTAAACCTTGTTAACAAATGCATTTACTGTCAACAAAAATAATAAAAAATGCGTCAATAACAGAAATGTGTATTCTAAATATCACGAGGATGTAATGTTATGAAAAGTGTCTACCATTGACCATTAATGTCGAAATTGTGTCCAAAATGTAATGCTGTATACCAAATATCAGGAGGCTGTGATAAGTAGTTGCTGAAAAAACTGTTACGAAAATTGCCTACAATTGACAATGAATGTTGTAAAGTTAACTATGCAGGTAAATAGGAAGTAGATAAGCGACATATCTGAATCGAATACCACGGTATGGGACCACATTTAAATGCTGTACACATATACCAAATATGAAGAGGCTATGATAAGTAGTTTTACGAAAATTTCATACCATTCACCATTAATGTTGAAAATTTAACTAAGTCGGTAAACTGGGATAAAAGTGGATGAGCGACCGACCTGAAATCAAACACCAAGGTATGGGACCATGTGTTAATGCTGTGTACCAAAGAACAAGAGGCTTTGATGAGTAGTTGCTGAAAAATATTATGAAAATATTTTTCCCGCCCGCCCGCCGCCCGACATTTACCATACTTTAATCCGGGTTTGCACCTGTGCCAAAAAGGAAGCTGAACTGAAGGACGCCTGATCGGTGGTCCTGCTCGACTGTGTTCTATCATGGACCCATGTTGGTCAGACCATACCCTCAAACGTGAAACGCCCCTGTAAATACTGTATAACGAAGGAGGATATCTGTTGCAACGATAAAACTGATTTTCAAATAAGTTTCACATTAATATTACTATCAATTCTAAAATATGTAAACACAAAATCCTCAAACCAATAAAACCTAGACTCTTCAAGACTATTGTTTATGTTAACAAATAAATAAACGGCTAATTTAATAAAGGAAATTTAGTATACGAATTATTTCTTTTTTATTTATGTATTTATTGTATGTATTATATTATTTATTATAGTTTACATGGATATAAACAAATTAATGCTTCTTGCGAATATTTTCTTGTGATCATAACGCGACTGCAAAATACCAGTAAAGACTGCTTCACCAGTAAAGCTGGAACGTCGCCAAATGACCTACATGTATACTGTGTCCGTGTGACATAAAACCCAAACAAACAAACAAACAAACAAACAAACAAACAAACAAGCAAACATGTTGAAAAATACATTGTGGTCTTGATTTTTTATTTGGCTTGGTTCAGTGCGAAATGCATTGTCCCTTGATTCCAAAAGAAGAGATTTCCAGTTGTCTCATTTTAGTCTCGTATATGGGTAAGATCTCTTAGTTACCTCCCTTGTGAGGTTTTTAAAGTATGTTATATATTTTATGTGAATCAAATGTTATAATATACATTGTATTTCCTCTAATACATTAATTCTTTTAATGTTACACACAACTTTATCTCAGAACCGCATTAGAAACACGGGATTTATTGCTCTACCACATTCGATAATCTATTTGGTAAGTTAGCGACAATATTTCTGAAATAGTTTTAATGATTATATATAACATTGATATAGATATATACATGTAACATTATATAGAAATATACAATGCTCATCTCGCCCTGTTTGATCAATTACATCATTATGCCTTAGAAATCCATAGTTTTTAATTGCTTATAAATGTCAAACATATGTTTAATAATGCTTTAATAAGGGAGTAGCTGTAGCATGTAAGATATTTACAACTAAAGAAAGTAGCACTGAAGTCTCATAATGGCAGCTAAATGTAAAAGTAGTACTTTGACTTCCATATCAAATACTACAAATGTAATTGTCTATAATTATACCGATTGCCAACAAAGCAAAGAAAATTAAAGATAGTTCAATATGTGACAATTGAGTGTTTTGTTTTGAAACTGTAACAAGATATCAAAAGTTTTTTGATAAAAAAAATGGCATTTCTAAGGCGTATCGGGCCTTTAAGGCGTCTGCCAAAATATCAACTTGTTTTCTTCTTTTCTCCTTTCAGCATATTTTATTTGAACCTACGGTAATTTCCAGTCTTTTCATATGATATACATTACATGATTTCTTTTTGATCTATACATTTAAGCTGTTGGCCCTTTCATATGTGGTTTTTCTTTTTATATTCAAACATTATAGATTTTAGAGCACATTGTGTGCACATGCTGCACCCTGTTCATACACATTTCTCAATTTTGACGAATAAAATATTAAGATACAACAGGTTATATAAATAAATGCACATATGGCATATGAAGTGTGTTTTATCGGAAGGACTATGGAAACACAAAATAAGCATTGTTTGTAATACACTTTAAGTAATTTATGACATGCAACCAGATGTTCAAGGAGTTTGTTATTTTACAAGTTATTTTATAGCTGTTACATGTATTAAAATTGTGTTTATACATCCTCAACCAGACCTGTAAGGCAGACAGAAGATGAGTTATATAAATTATTTAGAATTTAAAGAACTGAGTCTGTCGTTAACAACAGCAACGATCTATGTCATGATATTAGGAAATGGTAAACAAAATAAAAATAAACGTGATAATTATTATGATGAATACTGTATACCAATCATCTGATTATTAAGACTGTTAATAAATAGAGAATCTAAATGCCATTACTGAAATCAAAATGAAATCTCTATGCCCCTTGAAACAGCTGCCTAAAAGTTCATGGAAATAATGTATACACACAATCATATTAATTTCACGCAAATATTAATCCCTTATTTTAATTACTTTATTACTGACTATCATAGCTAAACTTAACATTTCTCCTGTGCTATTTTGTTTTTACATTGAGAGTTTCAAATATATTTGTCTTTAATGCCCGGTCACATATTCACGGATAACGCTACGGAAGAGCTTAATCCTTCACAGATTACTACGGAAAAGTGAAATTCGTAGTCCGCACAACAGTATGAGTATAGAGTACGACGGATTTACCGCCAAAATGTAGGTAAAAGACCCAGGAGAGGCACGGATTGTTACTGACAGACATGGTTTGACACGGAGCGACACGAATCAGGACGGACGCACTACGGATACACTACGGTCTGCTACGGTATAAGCACAGGTTAGTACGAGTAAGTACGGTCTGATACGGAGAAAAACGAATTGCCACGGATCAATACGGCCCTATTTATCCCTCTACAACCTCTTGCATGCTCATTTTCAAAATGCTTCACGAGAAAAGAACATTTCGAAAACGAATTGCAGAGTTCAATTATCCTTGCGGTGAGGATTTGGTCTCATCGCGTCGACGCCGGATCCTCAGCAACAAGTTCGGCGGCCATGAGAGCCTCATACTGGGCATGAAGGGGTCTTCGTTAAAGCCAATCTCTAGTCCACCGTCTCTTCTCAGGGCTCTGTCTTCTCTTACCTTATTAAATATATAATCATTAATGAAAAATGATGATCAATACTGGCTCTCTATTGATTTTAAAATTGGCTGTTCATTTTATATTTACATTAATCAGAAGGTCGAACGTATAGCGGTGTGATACTCCTTAAAGCGAGGTGAAATCATGCGATACGGACTAATGGCGGATTTATTCATGTTAACACACGTCAGAGTGAGTGTAGTTTATTACTTATTTCATAAATCTTCGATTACAATTGCATATTTTGTATTGAAGATGTGAAGATAGGACCGACACACATTTCATCAAAATAACAGAGGCTTAAATAAAACATAATTTAAAAATTATTGAAGGTAAACTGACGGCAACTGATTTTGTGTCGGTGAATAAGCAAGCTTATATAAATATAGTTAATTTCTTTTTCTTCTTTATTCTATAAGGGTAATCATAATTGAGTTGCACAGGAATTACCTTTGTGCTCCGATATGCATAGACGCTTACTGGTCAAAATATTTGAGTGTACGCTGGGTTTTGGGCGATAAAATAACTGTACGCTGTTAAAAGTTCGATATTTCTTTCATTTTCACATCTGTTGTACAAGTTTCATAACTCTAGCACCAATTTTCCAAGATTTTATTTCTTTTACTTGAAAAATGTTATTTATTACTTGAATTCTTTAGGTTGAAAGGTATCTACCTCAAACTTCAAATACATATTCCTTATCATCAACCAGATCTTATATGACAAGGTTCTTAACTCTTGAAGCAATTTTAGATTTATCTCCCTTTGAACTTAGATTTGAAAAAAAAATTATAACTTCTTTATTTTTTAAGGTATTTCCTTAAAACTTCAAATATATAGTTCTTATCATTACACACATGCTGTGTGACAAGTTCTATAACTCTAGTGTGACTATCTCCAGAATTATTTCCCTTTGAACTTGGAATTTATGTTAAAAACTACAACATCTTGTCATACGAAGAAATAGAATTATATCAAAATTGATTTTTCTTTCATAGTTTTGTTTTCCTTACTGCGTCCAGTATTTAATAAGTCGAGCTTCGCTGTCTCATGTGACAGTCTTGTTTTCAAAAGTTAATTATTGGCCGTATAGATGAACTATCTTTTTCTGTTTGGCAGTTAGTATTATCACAGCAGCTTGACATTCTATCAATAAGTAATAGAAAGATCATCAAAACATGAGACTATCTGATTTGTACGAGGGGGTGTAGCCACCCGAGTATTAATCAGATTGCCGATTGTTTTGATATTCTTTCTTTTTTGTATTACGAGGGTTGTTCAAAAAGTAATAGGACTGCAGCTCTACTGTTCACATTTTTAAATTTACGTACAAAATTTTACATGAAACAAATATCGGAACATGTTCTCTATATACAGTGAAAAAATCAAAACAAAATGTAAACAAATGAAATTTCTGTGAAATTTTCAAATGACAAGGGGTACGAAACGCGGCGCACGCTAACAATACAATAATTGACGTTCATGACGTCGTAAAGTAAATCGAAATTGTAATAAGCGTCATTCTTTCTGAAAGTAGTCTCCCTAGTCTCTAGGTGTATGAGTCATGTAACTTTTACTTTGCCTCATATGTGGAGATGAAGCAAGAAAAAAAGCGATCACATTCTCGATCCACTGTTTCAAAAAAACAAAATAAAATAAATGCCCGATAGCCGGCCATTCTCCGGGTTTTCTCGTCTTTTTGAGTAACCATGGAACTCAATAGGACTGAAAATGTTAAAGCAAAAGCAATTTATTTTATTAATTTACTCATGTCATTGTATGTTTTTAGAACAATATGATTATATACAGAACAATAAAGATATTTCTCAATTGAAAAGTATCTTGTTCTACTTAGCACAGTCTATCGTTTATTAAAACAAGTTTTCGGGAAACACTACTAATTATTACCGTTAACTATTACATTAATTTATTGATTACACGTATATCTAGTTAAATACAATAAAAAGTGTTGATAACAAATGTCTTATTTACAATCCTTTGGTTAAAACTGAATAAGTAGTCCCGAAGCAGATACAAACAACGATAAACAGTTCGCGCACCGTTTACTGTGGATTCTTTTGTAGCGCTTTTGCAATTGACGTCACTAACGTCCCGTCAATTTTCAACATTCATCCTCGCCCTTTCTCGTTAGTGATCTTGTATTTGCAGTTTTTGATCATGAATTGCTTGTGCCAGCTGAAAACAAGTGTCCTGATGGCAGGATAATTTTCCTTTGTTTATTTAATCATTGTGTGTGTATCTGAATGATTATAGTCAATATGTTGGCAAAATTTAACGATTGCACACATTTTCTGTTTGTTAACAAATGTCATATTTCTACATCTAACGCTATGACCGCTGCTGTTCAAAACATGATTAATAGGCCATTTCATGTCCGAATGACGTCTAATTTGGACATAATGTCACATTAATATATTTTAACGTATTGATGGAATACATGGGAAAACAAATAGTTATTTATGAATAAATTAGAAGTAGAACTTAGCTCCAATAAATATATTTATGTGCTGCGCCGGGTGCGTGTTACCATGGTTATTCAATATCAAAGGAAAAGCGCGTTTAGCACAATATATTAAAAACTTATGTTTGATTTGTAGAAAACATTTTACGGTTGCTATACATATGAAAATATTCTAAATTAAATGAAATTTGAGTACGCAAGACTCCCAGTCCTATTTCTTTTTGAACAACCCTCGTATAGTTATACACAAAAAAACGTTTCCTATTGTCACAATATGAAAACCCGGAAAAAAATAACCAATGAACGAGCATCTGAATATGATGTTTCTGTCGCTTGCCCTTTCTCTTCCGTCAACAGTAAACCCCAGCAAAACGGGTAACTAATGTTAACGAACTGTGCATGTATATTTATATGATTTAACCCTAGAAAGGTCCCAAAACTATGAGACAATTTGTATATAAAGTCAAATAAATAAGAAATAAATCGAAACACCCATGCTCTTTAATTTTAAAGGGACTCCACTGAGGTTTTTTTTGACATGACGGGACTGGAAATAATTTTTTGAGATTATTACTCTATTCGATGTAGATCTATACTTATAACTTTTGTGCAAAATATCAGATCATTAGCTCGCTCCGTTTTTCCAGAATAATTATTATAATTGTGAAAAATGACCCAAAACTGGAAAAAGCGTTTAAACGCTATTCGCTCAAATCGGACTGAGCTTGTCACAAACATATGATTTTCAATGTATTTCTTGTATATTTCTTGGTAATATTTTATTTGTATCTCTGTACTAAGTGCTAATGACTATCTATGTGAAAAAATAAATTTTTATGTTTTTACGCTTATAAACCTCAGTGGAGTTCCTTTAACAAACTGTTTATTTCTTGTATAGAGGGGTCCGTATATTTGCCATTAATTCTTATTTGCTTATATTATTCAATTATTGATAGAATGTCAAACTCCTGTGATATAACACAGTGATATTGTATGGAAGACAAAATATTACATTTTACAATCTTTACAACACATAATTGAAAGTTCAGCGCTACTCTCTTCAGTTAACCCCAAAATTAACGGGTATTCAATATCTCACATGCTCTAAATCCATATTAAAGCATTATTAAACACATATACATGTATGACCTTTCCAAAGATTTTTAAATGTGAATTTCTGAGGCATAATGTGCCTTTAAAGTCCAACCAAACTGTATATTAAAATACACCACTGACGCATATTTGAACAATTTACCTTAATTACCTTCTAACTTCTTTTAGATGTGTCCTAATTGTTCTTGGAATTTCTTGTATTTAATATAATATTAAGATGACAACAAGGCAGGTTTGTTCACAGTGAATGGCAAATATGTTTAGTTATTATCCTAATATTAACAGAGAATTCTACAATAATGTAAGCTAGAATGTAACATGCATTTTATAATTGTACCACGGAGTTTATTGTGATCAAAAGCTGCAGCTGATGCCGAATGCTTTCTTGTCTAATGATATCATTAAGCAATTAAATGGATACATTAGTGGCTTAACTCTGACCCTGTGTTCACTTTTAGATTTTAGATTACTTGTGTATCACAATCCTCTTTAAATCTTGATAGGAATATTGCTTTATAAATCATGACAAATTGGAAAATTATATGAAAGTCAGTGGGGACATAAGTCGCCATATCATTGCAAAAAAAACAACAACAAAAAAAAACAACAAAAAAACCCCCAACAAAAACAGGCTTTGTATTGCGTGTAAATAAGGGAGGTAAATCCACACCTGCATTACAGACGTTTGTAATATGGTCTGTTGAGTAGTCTCCCTTATAAGTTAAACACGAGTGTAGGACAAAAGCTGCCCCGGACAAAAGCCATCCCTTATTTTTGTTACGGGAGGGCTTTTGTCCGCCTTGTTAATTTCACGGGAGGACTTTTGTCCGCCGTGTCATTTTCATGGGAGGGCTTTTGTCCGCCCTGTTATTTTCACGGGAGGGCTTTTGTCCGCCCTGTGTCATTTTCACGGGAGGGCTTTTGTCCGCCCTGTGTCATTTTTTGACGGGAGATCTTTTGTCCGGGTGCGCTTTTGTCCGTTTCCCGTTAAACGCTGCAATGCTTATAAGATGAAATTAATAAGACCATGATGAAGAAGATACTTAAAGAGTTAACCATACACTTTTTACAACCACTACTGTGTATAAGAAGGTAAGTTAGTTATATATACCTTAAAACTAATTGCTAAAGTTTACATGTATATATAAGTCAAAATATTTTGAATATTATTACAATCAGGCAGAGAAAAAGTTTGCAAAGAGTAAATCGATAATCTTTATGTAGCAAACAAACTTTGAATTGCAAGTATTTTTTAATATCTTTTCGGAAAGATAAACTGTCCGAGGAGGGCCAAGCATTTCCGTATCGTAAAATGCCTGCCATTTACAGTTTCAAGTGATTATTTTTTATCAATGTATAACCAATAATGATGTTAATATGAATAAATAATCATATCTCAAATCTGTGGCTATGACTTACAAAGAAATTCTACCTTTAGTGTATTAAAAAGGTTTTTAATTTCCTGTAATTTTATTCTGTGATTATGCTTCAAAGCAGTCAATTGACTATGAATTTTCTTTTCATATTTTGATTTCCTTGAAATCATTTTTCTCATCTGAAGGCATGCAACTTTAATATGATGATACAATATTCACTTTTTCTAATTGTATTATTTACTTAGGCGTCTTGGATTTGTAAGTATGCGCAAGTACAATATTTCCATTATTATAGTGATATAAACAAATGATCATAAGCAGTCGTATGGCTTTTCTGACAAAAAAAAAGCATGGCATAGTCTATTGATTAAATTTAGCCGGATGACTGAAATTCTGCATAAACTTTACATTAATAATTAAAATAGGATTTGCATTATTATACTGTAACTTAAAGGTCCAGGGGAAACAACTCTGACAATTGACAAAAAATATATACAACACATTTACTGACCTTGTTAAAATCAGACTAAAAAGTCGTAATTTCGGAACGATAGTGATGCACTGCCCGCTACCTCTATCAGTTTGACCTTGTACAAGAAATACAAGGACTATTTTAGTACATGCATGTATGTGTAGGATACACAGGTCAATATTCCGTGGAATAATAAATTGCATAATTTAAGTGTAGTACTATGTCAAAATCAGTCAGAATTTAACTAGCACTGTCCATTGTTGTAATGACTTTAATTGAAAAAAAAATCTTTGCCATCTTTGCCGAATCAAAGAAAATCTGAGGAGATAAAAAGTTCGAGTCAGTTCACCACCGTGGTTAACATAGGTTTGTGCAATGTTAATGCTATAATGATGAATGTTCCGTGGCGTTATAAAGTAAAATCGAAGCAAACGTTATGTTAAGCTTACTTTTTCTTGCAGTTTGCTGCCCATTTCCTCAGCTGTGATGATTTTAGTCACGTTGATCTCAAGAAGCTAGTTAATTATATATGTTTAAACATCATTTCGAAAAATGAAATTATACCTTCTAGCTGGAGAAATGCAAATACATTGGCATTGTTAACAAGTAGGAAACTAGTAACATGAAATTCATTATTTTAACAAGGAAATTTGCTTCTTCTACGTGTAATCGTGCAGCTCATTGGTTATTTCGAGCAGGTGTCATGTTTAGTAGTATATTATTAGATCTAGTTATAGTAATGATTTTTGACAGGTTATATGGCCCTATATAAACGAATGTTTGTACATTTATATAAATTATATATCCCAAGGTCATATAACCTGTCAACAATCTTTAAAATGAATTTAATATACTGCAAACTTTCTTTATTAGAGAAAACAATGACAAATTTCATACCATAAGATAAAATCAATCCTGTATTTACAAAAGAAACTTATATTTTCTATTTATAATACACCTTTTCTCTTTTCTTGACCTGACGATTCGAAAGACTGTCCCTTTAGCTTTGTGTATTGGCTGGATTTAGAAACTAAGTAGGCCATCAAAATACGGAAAACATGTTTCTCTGCAGTGAGAACTAAATGTTTACAGTGAAAATATCTTTACCATTTTAATTAAAATTATGTCCAAGGTAATGTATCAAATCTATGATTTTCATGAAACTAACGTTAATATTTTTAATTATTGTAAACTTAAGACCTAACTATTCTTTGAATTCTTCGCCAACTCTTAAAAGCATAAAGCTACATTTAGTGAAGAAATGCGTTATACCGGCCCCTACCATGGATTAAGCAACGACGTTCATGGCATTACCAGGCCTACAGTCAAAAATAACATATAGTTATATCAAATATTATAATATATGTATGTTACATGGTAGATGTATCTAAATGACTGTCTTTTACAAGGTTGTTCGTTAACGGATATATACCTTCAATTTTTAATTAAGAAAGCAGTTATGATTGGTATCTTAAAATTTGAAAACGAGAGTTAAAGACAGAAAAAACTGGTTTCATTTGGTTTGATAACATTTTTATAAGCTCCAAATGCCTGCAAATATATATACCTATCTTTCTGCTAAGTAATACGAGAATTATACATGTATAAATGTAACGAATGCCAAGGTTTTATCAGTCAAAGCCTTCATCTATGATACAGAGTAATTCTTTGACCAGTACTGTTTTTAAAGGTCCCCATTTTAACATATAAACACATTGGAAGAAGGACGTAAAAAGCCTAAATTTACTTCAAGCATTTAATCGGGTACATGTATTTGGCAGGTGTGACAGATGGTATTTATTAATTAACAATAAGCATTAAGCAGTCGTCTGTAAGCATTTAAGCAGTTGACATCAGTTAAAGAGTGACTGTAAATCACAATTTTTAGTTCCGATGTGGACAATAAAAATGGTTTACCCGAGTGTCGTCCAAAAACAGGGTCAATCAAATCGAAACTACAATCATAATTCTGACGTTTTGGATGTTCTTCAAGCTTCCAAATTTCTTTTTATCTATAAAGTAAAATGTCCATTCAAACCTTGAACCTGAACATATCGGAATTCAACAGATTTCAGAGAGACACGCAATACAATACTAGCTTGACATTATTCCTGGTAAATCAATACATTTTACATTAAATCACTTAATCCTTTAGTTATTTGATAATACATTTTAGTACTAATGTCCACAAAAATCTTCATACATCACATTTCCAGCATTAAAAAATACATTTTGTATATGAAATAAGCCTTTTAAATATTAACAAATCACAAAGACTATTGTATTAAATATAAAACCTTTTAAAAAATCCATTAGAGATAATTTTTCTCTGTTACTGTTTGAATAGATAAAGCTATCAAATACATTATAGTTAAACAAAAATCAAATAAAAACAACAATGAATTATTGACAACTACACTGTGATATATAAAAAGCACCCTGAAAATTATTTTCTATTACATGATCCTTCATGGACGGACACACTGATTTTCTAAAAAATAATCAAGATGTTTGCTATATATTTAAGATTCTTCAATTTATTTTTTGCAGTAAGTGTTTTATGTTTCCATGCTGTGAGTATGGCAACTTTTAATGATCTACAGAGACTTCACAAGCATCTCACAGAAAGAATGGACATTGATATAAGACCAGTAATTAACCAATCTGATACCGTACATGTCGATGTAGTGCCAGTTCTAACACATTTACATGGACTTGATGAGAAAAATCAAGTTCTTACTTCAACTTTCGCCATGCAACTTTCATGGAAGTATGAAACTTTCACATGGAATTCTTCTGAGTTTGGAGAAGCAGACAGTTTTATTATTTCTGCAGGCAGTGTATGGACACCTGATGTCACCTATCAAAATGCTTTCAGAGAAAACATAGGGGTTTATAAAAGTAAAGAATCAAAAGTTACAATAAAATATGAAGGCATGGCAGTATGGAACACAGGTGCCAATCTTCAGACAGGCTGTAATGTGGACATAAGAAAATATCCTTTTGATACACAAATATGTACAATCTTGTTAGGTAAAATGACCTATTTAGACGTTCAAGAAAGTTTGAGAACAGTGACAAATAAAATGATGATAAAAATGACAGAGGAAAACAATGAATGGATAATTGTAGACACAAATATCAAATACTTAACTCGCCGTCCTTATCTGACTTACATAGAAATACAGATTATTCTAGAAAGGAGATATATATTTTATGTACTAAATGTAATAATACCAGTAGTTATGCTGTCTATGATGAATGTCTTCACTTTCAAGTTACCATCATCTTGTGGTGAAAGGATAGGCTACAATATCTCCTTACTGTTGACCTACGTAGTTCTTTTAAACATGATCAGTGATTCAGTACCAAGAGTGTCCAAATATGTATCATACATTCAACTGTACATTATTACACAGTTTTCTATGGCTATCATCATCTCTATTCTATCAATTACTGTTGTCCGAATGGAGAATGACAAGTATCAAACAAAAGTACCGCAGTTTGTGTCTGTCTTGTTCAGAATTTTCTTAAAATGTAGCAAGAATGTAAGACAGGTGGATGTGACAAATAAAGAAAACGATGATGAAGGCTTGCAAGGACACAAAGATATTGATATTGGAGATAGTACAGGGAATGAGATGAAGGAAACAGTATGCAGCAAAAATCAGACCTTGGTGCAGTTTCTAGACAGTATCTGTTTTTGGACCTTTATGACTTTCTTTGTTACTTCAACAACTGTATGTATGTTAGTAATGGTTCTGTAAATAAATGCTGAAAGTTTACAGCTTACTGAAACAGAGAATGACAAGCAAAATGATGAGATATTTACAAAACAAATTCAAAAATTGATAATCTTTAAATCGTTGATACGGAGTTCTTGAAAAGATGCATTGTTCACATGATAAAACGTTTAAATATTTGGCAAAGCCGAAGTGGAAGTATTTGTGAACACAACTCAATTCAAATAAAATATTAATAGATGAAATTGATAAAAAAGAAATTGGACAAAAACAACTGCCAACCCAAAATAGCCAACTGGATATAATAAGCTTTGTAAAAAGTTCATAGTCGTCATTAAATAACGCTTTAAAAGATTGACAATATCTGGTCGAGTGTATAAATGCTGTCAAGGCTATGTTCTATGATTGTCGTTTTCCTATGATGATCCCTGGTCTCCTTGTATATTTCATCGGTCACAAGGCAAGTTTCATTATTAATACTGTTTATATTCGCCGTGTCCACTGAAACCACCTAACGAAGCATAATTGCAATGACTTTATATGTTTAACGGACACATAAAAAATAAAATTGATTTGAATTAATTTTTAATACCTGAAAAAATAGTGCTCTGAATGTTAAGGGAACTATAGCAAATATAGAAATACCATAATATTTATAATTTAATTACAAATTATATTAAAATACTTTGTTAAATGTCAAACAGTGTAATGGAAAATAGACCGGATCAAAAAAGAATACAGCAACGGATATGAGAATTAAACACTCTTAATAAAAGTAACTTATGTAAAGTATTTTTTGTTGGGTTTTATGTCGAATCAACACTGTTCATGCTTAACTGGTAGAGGAAGATCTCAGCAGTCCCCCGTGCATTATTTCAGGTTCGAGTTGGCACTCAAGTAGAACAACTAATGTTCCGTAAACTCGCTGGACAGCTTCTTCACATTATACTATCAAAAGTCAAAATCCAAAGATTCGAACCTACAATTGTGAGGGGCTGTCAACGGCCCCGACGACAAGGCCAGCAACGCATTTTATGTAATTCAAGAAATTTATTTAACATACGCAGATGTGCACCAATGCGGATATCTGTGACACCTATAAGACATGAGTAGGCACATGTTTACATTTCTATGTGTGAAAGATTCAATTTAACAAACGTAGCGAGGACATTACACCATTTATTTACTATCCTGCACACCCATTCGTTCGAAAAGAATATACGCTGTTCATAGAACAGTAAAATCAGACTTTATTGTAGTCACTTAATATGTTTCTTATCTAAGATGCCTTACATGTGTTTCATTCTTTCACAAGTGTGAATTAGGAATTCTAGAAGCGGTTTATGCAACTCTTGCCCTATAGATGGTGTTGTCTTGTCCATGCTCGAGATACCGGCTTATCTCAAACAAACAGGCTCATAACTTGAGCTATTTTTTATATTGAGAGAAGTAAATGCATAATTTGTGTGTGGCAAGAATGAATCAGGCAGCCATGGAAGATGGTTTGATCATTACAACATCTTCAAGGTGTTGTGACCTACACATAAATATATACCAAGCTACGTTCTTGATTTTGTTTAAGACAGATTTTTAAGATAAAACATAATGCAAGCCTGGGTTTCACACAGCTACCTAATATATTACTTAAAGTGCATGTGTATACAATTATTCCATTACTTCTACGGTAAAGAATAACATTAAAACACACATAAATAAATATAGTTTTATTCTAAACTAGATATGAAATGATAAATGACTTACATTGATTGTGATTGGATAGAAAATGTTAATATGATACAAGTTATTATAAGTTTAGATTGACAGTATTGTCAATATAAGGTTGATAAAAACTTCAATTACCATGAGTATAATTCATTATAAAATGTAACATCATTGTAAAACATATAAATCCTTTCCCACAATATTAATAATTTAATCAACCATTTCATAACTTGATTTAAACAGTCAAAGCCTTTTCACAGCAAAATTTGTATACATAGTAATTAATAGATTTGATATTAAACTTGATATAAAAAGTTAAAACTATAAAGGTACGAAATAGAATCTGGCAGTGTAAGGATACATCTGTAAATAAATAGGTATACATTCAATCTTATTCAATCATGTCATGTTGAACATTGTTACACTGTGCACTTCATGATTAGTAAAATTCACATATGAAGGTGAATATTTATCATGGTTTTGGAAAAAAAAAGAAAATAAGTTTCAAAAGGAAAATAATGACCTTTCTTCTAACGCTGGTAGTTAACATGTGTTATATAAGTTTCAAGTGAATATCTGTTACAGTTTTTGAGAAAATTTGGAAAATTTGATAGTTTCTGAGATAAAGTTGAAAAAGGGTAATAAAGTTTTTAAAAAAATGAAATTAAGATTATCTGTCTTATATAGTATCACCCTTTTCATTCTGAACAAGTATAGCAAGTTAGGAGTGAATCCTGTGATAGTTGCTGAGAAAATGGACGTTAAAAATGATAAACCAATAAACCTGCATGCATGCCTCCAGATGAGCCAAAAATATTTTAAGAAAATCAAACTTGAGAAAAGAGAAAATATTCAAGATTCAACCATAGTTTATATGTTTTATGTGATTAATGACTGTTTTTGGATTTTGCAGTATTTATCACAATATTTCTACTGCCTGACTAACTTAGTAAGGCCTATTTTGACCTCTTTTTCAGTAACAAACATAGATTATAAGTGCTGTTTGCAACATGGAAATTACTTTCTTTGTTCACTTCACATTAATTTACTTTTAACTACATTTTCATATTAAAAAAATTAATCTGGAGGCATGCTGATTTAAAATATAATAATTATATCTAATAATATCATTTGCTATGTCATTATCTTACAGTGTCAGAAATATATATATCACAGTTTACATTCGTATCACAGGATAGTTAGTCTGTTGTCGGGGAAGGTATGCTGCTGTTATGTCAAGACATCTTCCTATCACCTATAAATAAAGTAAACATTGTATTAAATACATTCATAAATTGTAAACAGAAATGAATCTTCATGTATATCAAGCTTTTAAGTGTGTTATATTTGATACTAGCATGATTGAAAAAGAACAATTAGAATGGAATATATGCATAACCTAGCAAGTTTATTCTAAGAAGTGTTGGATATTAACCTTTAAGGGAAACTAGAACAGATTCTCCAGGTTATGTATAAAAAGATTTTGTCTTAACCTGGATAAAAGAAACTTATATAAAAATGATATGCAATCAATTTACAGACATGGACATGGATGGACACTTTTTACATTACAAAAATTAACGAAATATGACAATGATAATGTTTTTGACTTTAAGCAAAATGATTGTTTGTTAGTTTGATTGGGTTTTATGTCACAATGACACAGTTTTATAGGTCATATTGAAATGTTCCAGCTTTACTGGTGCGGGAAGACCTTAGGTGCCCTTCTGTACATTATGTTAGGCATGCACCTGCACCTGAGTAGAAACACCAATGTTCTGTAATCTAGCTAGATAGCTTCCTCACATGAAATAATCCAAAGTCCTTGTCGGGATTCTTAAACAAAATGATAAAGAACTTCATTATCATGACACATAAATAGAAAAGTAGATACTTGTCTGGTATGCTGAGGAAGAATAATTCCATCGTCTAACACACGAGAACTAATGTAGAAGGCAGATGTTTCCAGCAAATATTTCTGTGTTAACTTCTTCTCCAATTCTGCTTTCGCCTCAGTATTGTCAACATCTTTCCTATCAAACTTTTCCTGCATAAATAATAATAGTTAAATGTAATACAGCAAAATTACCGGAGACAAATCTCAGTCATTCACTTATGCTCGATAAAACATGAAAGCTTTACTAAGCAAATGTAAGAATTTCAATTTGGTTTTATAATAATCAGAGGTTCACAAAAATATCAAATAACATTACAATGGTCAATAATTATCTGTAAATTATACAGTAAAAAAGCCTATTTTCAAAACCCAGTTGCCCCCTTGGTAACCAGTGATGGAGAAAATGTGCAATATTCACCACTTCATTAGGTACAACTATTCTCTAGTTATTATTAGATCAACCAAAGAGTAAGAAATACACACAGTTTTCCTGTTAAAGGGGGTAATAAAAACACTACCTGCATTATTGCTTGCACAATCTGGGAGCCTTTCATCATACCTATTGCAGCATTTGGCCATGAAAAAATTAGAATTGGGCTACATGAACGTCCACACTGGAATAAATAAGACCATATTTATATACAATGCATTCAAATTTTAATAGTGAACAAGTATAATAAGATTAAAGTAACTATCTTTGATAAATTTTGATAAATTTACTTAGCAAAAATGTTGACAAGGGAAAAAAAAAACCAAGTCGAAAAATGGCATATCTTCGCCAATGATATGCCCTGGGATTGTATGAATCAAAATATTAAGTTTAATTTAATTGTAAAATCTTTGAAAATACTGAAATTAATGATCAAAAACGAAACCTAATCAAACACTGACAAGGGGCTGAGCCTTTTTAAAGCTAAAAATAAGGATCCTTTAGATCCATGGCTGTGGATTTATATTTCTATCTATATTACTTTTAAGCAATTACCAACTACTTACCATCAGAAAATTTGAAGGTCCAATACTATTACCAATCACAAAAGAGATCTTTGGTACTTTAGCACAGCTTACAGCTGCCATCATTTTAGCATGATCTCGAACAAAATTACCACCCGTTAAACCTGAAACAAACAAAAATATTTGCATTACTTCTGCAAAAAGCTAACCAAAAGTTATGTGAAAGAGAAATCTTCCAAGAGAAATTTAATTGATAATTGCAAAACAAATACAGCACTCAATGATTCTATTTAAAGACACAAAACATAAAATTTTAACAAGACTGAAATTAAAACACATGTGGTCCAATCATTTTTTTATTTTGGGTTGATTATTTCAAACATGATATGTTTTTCAAACTTAAAGCACTAGATGAGGTTTTTAAATGAAGTCAGTTCATGGTTAGAAATTATATGGTATGATTACATTAAATTAATTGTTAAAAAATTTAAATGATTTTTGTTTATCATGATTTACCTGAGATTAAAAAAACCCATTATTTTCATCAGAAGAATTTGTTTAGTTTAAATTAATCTTTCAACCTACCAAATGTATTATCTGTGGATTGAGAGACAGTGTTATGTAGAAAAACAATTGGAATGTTACGTTCTGAACACATCTGGACAAAATGAGCTCCTTTAGCGGCAGCTGTATCTGTTATTTCACCATTGTTCCCTATTATACCCACCAAATACCTGTACCAAAAAATTAACATCATAATTTGAAATGAATGAACATATTGCTCAGTTCACAAATCAGATATTTATATAAAAGTAAAAATGTTTTACATTAGAAAAACTAAAAAAAAACAACATTATAATACTGCACGTTTGCAACGTCACTTTTCATTGGATAATTGTGACGTTTTTATAGCTTTATATACACGGCTGCTGTCGATTTATGAAGAAATCTCACTTTTCTCACTAAAAATGATGCTTGTTGTATTATAAATTCATTATAAATATTTCTGACAGGTTATATGGCCGTATATAAACGGTTGTTTTCAATATAACCCTCACCTAGCGGCTCAGGTTATATTTACAACCAACCGTTTATATAGGGCCATATAACCTGACAAAAATCTTTATAACTAATAATATAACCATATTTAGTTAGAATATATGACATTTGTCATACAGGACTTGACCAAAAGGACTTTTCAATGACTTTTTATCAATTTTCAAGGAGTATATTAGTCGCAAGTCCAATATATTGGGTTTGTTTGTAGATTATGTTGGTCAAGCCCAACTTCTAATAGTTATTGCTAATAAACATATAGCATCATAAAAATTCAGAAAATGTCCATTGTCTTGCCTTTCAAGCTTTTTTAAATTTTCTTTCAATATCATGCTCAATAATTAACAAAAACTCTCAAACAATGTAGTTATCAATTTAAAATAAAATACAAACATAAATCTATTTTTCATATGGGCCATACTGGTTAAGTAAAGGGCTTTACAAATTAATGACAACTTTTTGAACAAAAAAAAATATTTGTACATGCTGACAGTGCATGGGCAAATATTTCATTCAAAAATTTTCCCTTGAAACGTTTGACAGGTTTAAATCCTTGTATCTGAATAAGCCAACCAGATTTTGCAGACTGTGTGACGGCCATTTTTTTATCTGTTGTATAAGTTATTTCATTAAATAAGAGGTTTTAATCATTATAATCATGAAAAATATCTCAAAGCGACGTCATATTTGTAGGACTATAATCGTTATGACAATTCAGGCTCTTCATCAGGCATAATGATGGAACAAAAGTTATAAAACAGTTTTATTTATGAAAAACTACCTTTAACAAGATTTATTTGCAATTATATAGAACAAAAAGAGTTTCCTTGAGCAAGAAACTTTACATTCATTGCATAGTACTTGTTGGTTTCAAGAATGGATTCATGAGTGGTTTAATAAGCATATAGTTTCCAACAAAAACTAAAATAAAATAAATTTGTATAAACTAAACCAATGTCTCACCCTTGAACATGAGCAAATCCTGTAACTAATGTCGTACCATACTGGACTTTGAACTCGCTAAATCTGCTACCATCAACAATTCTTGACAAGACCTGCATTAACACAATAAACATACATCTATCAATCACAGCTACCTGTATAGTAATGCAAGTGTTTTAAAGTATTGAGTACCGAGTCTTAAATCTACATGCCTCCAGATAAGCCAAAATATTTCAAGAAATCATACTTGAGAAAAATGCACTAAGATTTTAAGAAAGGTAAAAAGACTCAAGATTTAATAATAATTTACATGTAATGTGCGATTAATGTCTGGCTTTGTTTATTTCTCACCATATTTCTATTGCATTTAACTATCATAGTAAGGGATATTTTTGCAAATTATGACCTTTTTTGGGGGTATTTTGCGTAGATTTAAGGCGCCGTTTGCAATGTGTAAATAACTTTCTTTGTTCACTTGACAATATTTTGCTTTTAAATACATTTCAACATTTTCGTGAAAATCATCATGAATCTAGAGGCATCTTTGATACTTGTTCTTTAATAACAACATATAAATTTAACCCAAACAAAAAAAAGATAGGAATGAATCAGTATAATAAATGATAAACAAATTTACCATTTATTCCCAATTTATTATAGATGGAAATGACATGCAAATGAGCCAATGCATTATGAATAAATTGTTAATTAATCAGGTTAACAAATGGGTTATGAATTTGGTCCTTCTCTTGACTTAGTCAATGAATTATCAACAAATCAGGTCACTCAATTGGCAATAAATTAGGTTCGCTGATCACCTGATTCATTAATGAATTGCAAATAAATTGTTAATGAATCACTAATAAATTGTATTTTTTCTTCTTCCATAAACCGAAATTCAATGTATTAATGAATCATTAACAAATCAGGTTTGTCTGCATATATTCATCTAATGGATTTTGAATAAATGCAGGTTCCAATGATGGTGTCAATTCCGGAGAAAAATATGAAAATAATAATAATAATAACACATCTTGATAAATTTTATTTATTTTTCTTTTATTTTTTACAAAGAAAAACTGACTAGATTAATCAAGAACATACAACAAGATTAAAATTTGTGAAAAAATCTATGCCACCACATCATAACATTGAAAACTCATAATGTACGTGCATAGCTCATTTCATAAATATCCCTGCAAATAAAACAGGTAATGTCAGGTAAACAAGTAAAGGGGAATAATTCTGGAAATATGCGTGCTTGTTGTTAGGAATATATTTCTAGTTTTAAAAACTAGGGCTTTATGTCAGTCTGAAAACATCTTTGCCTTCCTTTTCAGTGTCTGTCTGGAGCTACACCTTTTTTATTCCTATAATCATTTAATGTTGAATCTCTATACTGAGGCAATGAATGGCATACTCTGAAATAGAAAAGAAAATTCTCATAAAAAGTATCATATTTATAAATAAAATATCAAAATTTAAACTTAGACTTCTGACATATCACTCTGAAAAAAGTATGATATATTTTTGTTATATTTGCAATACAATCTTAATTTGAATTTCAACTCGAGGCAAATACACTAAAGGACTCAACCAAGCTTTGGACTGTACATGTTCTATTGAATAAAAACCAGCAGTATATTTCACAAAGTCTGATGATAGATAAATATTTGTTGATAAAACAAACGGGTGAATGTTCGATTTCATTTTCAACAGAGGAATGAACAAATATTTTGTAGCAAGTCCAGTTTTTTACCATTTGCTTCAATTAAATTTAAAACGAAATTGAAAGGCTATGACATTGAATTACTATATGTACATGAACAAAATTCAGATTGAGAAGTATTATTTTTCATCATTTACTTAATATTTAAAAAGCACATTGTCATTTTTAAAATGATTGATATATATGTAGCCCTATACTTACGCTTCAAAGACTCATATATGTCATTTCCTTAGAATGCCCTCGTCCCATAACTAATAGCAAACTCTTCACGATCAAAGAAGCCGTCCATCTGCATTTTATTATCTCCCGTTCATCTGCTTTTTATGCCATCTCATCAGAGTTGCTGATTTTTACGTTCTGTCCTTTCTTTGCTGCTCTTTTCAGTTGTCTGCGAGATAACTAAGTAAAAGAAAAATAGTCTTCTGAAGTCACTTAAAATAAAAAAAGAACATCATTTTTCATCGCATTCAAATGTGCAGATGAGCTCAGTGTGAACTGGGACATAGGTATGTCCCAGGTGTGAAACAATGAAGATTTATGTTTTTAAAATGGGCTGTACATAGATATCCTCATAAACAATGCATGTACATGCGTGCATATTTTAAAACTTGTATCTTGTATCATAAATATTTTTCATGCCATTAGGGTGGGACGAATCGTCACTAAAATGGGGTGAGTCCTTATGGGGCGAATCGATCGTTATCCTAATCTGCACATTACTCCAGTAAATTTTATTTTTTGTCAACTTACATATGATATAGATCTAGAAGGTTTTTAAAAACGCTATGTAGAACGAAAAGAAAATTTTGAACTTACCGTCTATCAGTAGTCTAGATGCCTTGATATTGTTTTTTATCCATATTTTTGTGTAACACCACAAGTTTTCATCTTCCAAAAAAACCGCCTTTTTCCTATGTATAGAATTAATGCAAACGAAATGTTATTCCTAGCTACTATAGTATTGTATAAATTAAGTTCCTAATTTTGCACCTGCAATGACAAAATCAGTTGTAAGTTAGTTTGTTTCTGACATTTGTTATATCCAAAAGAAAGAAAACTGTTTGTATGGTAAGATATCTTTTTTCTGAAATGGCAAAAAAATTTCGTTTCCTATTAATTTTGTTCTGTTGTCGGCTGATAGGGGGCGCTCGGTAGGCTGCAGTTCCCTGCAATATCTTATCGTTTAATCGCGCGACTGGGAGCCATGCTGTTCAAAACAATAAACTAACAACAGATGTTAAGTCCGAGAGAATTAAGTCGCTTTTTTACGACATTTTACCTTTTTACGCATATACGTTAATCTATTCGACAGTTTTTTTACTGATAATGATAGATCTAATCATAAAAAGCCGTGGGTATGGATCAGATTGCGTATTAACAATAATTAAGAAAGACAAAAACTGATCTTGATCACTCAAAAATAAAATCTACATGCAAATTAGTTAGACATATTTAACAGTAAAACGAGATTGTTTAATTGACTCTTTTTTTACGTTTTGCGCTGAGCATTGAATTAATAATATGGTGATGCTTAAACTAAGAGACTTGAAAAACCCATATATATTTTCCAGTGACTGATTAAAAACAAGTACGGTAATAAGTAAAGGGAAATTAAAAAAATATTTGTATAGTTGAGAGGGGTTTAGTTGTTATGAACAATAAAACAAAAGGGCCTACATCTGAAGTACAATGAATATGTTATGAATTGTATTGAATAAATCCTGCAAAATCTCTGATTTTAATGAATCATGAACAACTTGTGAATATCTCAGAACTTTAAACTGTAATGAATTTGTAATAAATGGTATTAAATGCAGTCGGGAAAAGTTCTATTTCCAATAAATCATGAATAAATTGTATACATTCCAGTTCAAGTGTAATGAATTTGCAATAAATTGTATTGAATATATCTTATGTTTGTAATCAATGGTTAATAAATCTGTTTTTGTAATGAATCTATAATAAATGGGATCTTTTCTTTCCAGTAAAAGCACAATTTATTTATGATTCATTTAGTGAATCATGAACAAATTGTATTAACAAATCAGGAAAACATGATTTATTCCAGATTTATTCACAATTTTGATATAATTTGTTGATGTATTTTTTGTTTGGGTTATCTATTTTAGAACAAAGACACCTTTCTAATATCCATTGTTTCTTGTTGCTGGGCTTGTATATGACCTTGTATTTGTTCTGGGTCAAACAAAGGCTCCTCTGAGTTTCTAGTTGGACCAGGATGGCTGGGTAGATTAAGGGTTTCTACCAGGTCACGATCAGTTTGAAACACTTCATTCTCATCTGCAGCATAATAGTCTGTGCCGCCACTAACACTGTAATATAATGGTGTATGCATGCAACATTAATTAAATTCCTATGGCTTAATTATAGGGAAACACATTGATAAAGAATGTACAGGGGTTTTTATACTTCAAAATGGGACTTTATTTTCCTTAAAACTACAGCAGTATAACACAATATTCATCTATCATATGAAACTAATTCTGTACAAGAGTGACCAATATACAAATTTAAATACCTGATGTTGACTATAAAGAGATGTTTACTTGGTCTATACTTATGTATATTTTACAAATATGTCTCACACACCCCTACACACCTATATATGATGCACATATAACATCATACATGTCATAAAGTCCCAGACATCCAGGAATGTCACGAAAATCAGCCGACCATCCTGCAAGATATACAGTAGGGTGAACGTGTCAGTTTACACGCAAAACGCACGTTACACGCTATACGAACGCACGTTACACGCTAAACGAACGCACGTTATACGCACGCAAAACGAAACGAAATACGCAGACGCACGCAAAACGATATACGCTAAACGAAATACGCTAAAACGATATATCGCACGCTAAAAGCACGCAAAATGAACGTTTCTAAACTTTATTAAAACATCGTTAATCTTTTAAGTTTTTAACAACTTAAAATAGCTACATGTAGATCGTTTAGCGCGGATAAATTTTGATTATCATATAGAGATCTATAGACCCTTTCATTTAAGTGATAATAGTCAGGAAAGAGTTTCACCTCTTACCGGATGTGACGTAAATGGGGGATAAAAACTATGCATGAAGCATAGAAAGTTAGCTTATTTCTGGGACAGATCTTATGTCCCAGGCTTATTGAAAAGTTAAATGCGTAAATTTACTGATGTTCAATTTATGATGATAAAATGTAAAAATTTACGCATGCATACATAAATTTAATCAAGACAATAGAAAAAATACAAAAACAAAGATTGAGATTAATTCTCGCTACCACGGATTTATAAATCCGTTTCGCTACGGAGTGAAACAGCGAAATTTCAAAGTGAATATATTTATAAGACCTAGATTTTCCCAAATGCCAGGACAAAAAGCCAGTAACTTAATCAAATTTTAATATTTAATAAAAACCAATTCCAACTGAAATTGCCTATTATAAATTAAAATGGTCATTTTCTAGTTTTCTGTGTTATTTTCTGTCATTTAGAAAATTTCGGCGTATTTGTGACAAAGGCTTACAGACACTTCACCCCCAGACACTTCACCCTAGGCCCTTTTTTGCAGACACTTCACCCCTCAGACAGTTCACCCCTCATTTTAAGAAATTTGATTGAGACACTTCACCCCTCATTTTTTTTTATTTTGTGTTTTACAATTATTTATGTAGATAATGTTAAATACATTCAATAGTGATTGAGTATGTTTATTGTTTTAACCCATTGTCTAATAAATTTTGAGTTGATTAAATTCTTGAAGTTTTGTCACTTAAGTTTGTTTTCAGTTTGATCCTTACCATATAATAATCATTGAGTTACGCTCATTTGGTGATGGTTTGTGCATTAATTTGTGCTTAATTAACATAACTGGTGCTATTTATTTGTTTAATAAATGACATTATGAATGATCTTTGTATTAAATGCAGGATAATTGTGTCTGATAATGATGATAAATAATTGATATTTACTATATTTTATAAAGCAACCGATTCATTCATTCATATTCATTTATATTCATGTTATTTATTTATTTATTTTATTTATTTATTAAGAATAAATTTAATTTTCATACAATTATACCATTTAATTCAATTATCTAATCAATTGTGAGATAACTGTTGAATAAACAACTAATCAACATGTTTAATAAACAAGGCGACATGCAATAAACACTTAATGGATGAAAGTGCTGTGATATACATTTGGCAATACAACCAATTAACCTAAATCAGCTTTAAACTTAGTAAAAATAAAGGTAATAAGCAAAATTTTTAATCAAATAATACTAAAAATAATAAATATAAACATATTTAAGCATTTTGTTGTTGGCCAACTTGTTTTATTTACTTTATAGAAAAAAATGGATGAGGGGTGAAGTGTCTTACTGATTTATTTTTTTTTTTTGGGGGGGGGGGGTGAAGTGTCTTAAGGGGTGGAGTGTCTTCAAAATTTGAGGGGTGAAGTGTCTGGGGGTGAGGTGTCTTGCTACCCATGAAAATAAGATTGCCAATGTCTTTTAATGATTGTTTTTTAAGCTATAATAACTGTTCGTCATAAAGTTTTGTAAATGTATGCCTCATGGGCTTTTAAGCCTAATGGTTTTGATTGAAATAAACTTCATATGTTGTATATACAAGTGGCACTTGGCTGTGGTATCATAAATCAACAGGGTGCATTTTTTAGAGTTATAACATTACATCAGATTACGTCACTTTTGTTAGTTGTCAAAATATTTATGTTATTTTTGTTAATTTTGTTATGGATCATCCTAGGGACTTTATTGGTCAATGGTCATGCCTTACTGATCTAGAGTCCTACCAACTGGCACAGTCAAAAATACGTAAAATATAACGAATTTCTGTGAAGGTGTTTCACAACTTGTTTTTGTTGGTTTTTTGTGATTTTTTTTAAAAATATTTGATAAGCAGGGTATGAATTAAAAAGTATCATGTTGAAAATATTACTTTACCAGCTTAAATATATTGGTGTGATGTACGATTTTTTGAGAGTGCACTTTTTGCCGACTCAAATAGTATACAGTCATGTACATTCAAAAGATTTTTTTCTTTTTGTTCCTTTACATTTTTTTGAAATTACATAGATTTATATTGTTTTGTTTTCTTTTCTTAGTAATGCTTAAATCAAAATGATTTTTAATAAACCAGTATCTTGCAATTAATTACTACGCAGCCGTTTTTCGAAACTACAGAATCCTTACATTTTTGAAACTCAAAATTTATTTTTGGGGGGTTTGTATTTTTGCATAGACAAATCATTATCTATATCTCGGTTATATCAAGTTAGCAAATTTTAACAGGGGTTTAAAATTTTTTATTATTAAAAATTTCCCCAAAAAAATTTGGTAATAAATGTTTTCCGTTCCCCCCGGGAAATTTATGGCCCTTACTATTAAATAAATCTTTTAAACATATTTTTTAAAAGGTAAAAAAATTTTTAATTCATACCCCATCCTTTTTTTATGTAAATTTATTCAATTACACAAAATTTTCCCTTTTCAATTTTCCCAATTTTTAAAAGAGAAAGGTTTAAGATAAATTAACCCTTTTAAATTCCCACCGTACCCGGCCCCCCATGACGCCCACCCCAAGGGCGAAAATTTGGGATACGGTCTTAAATAAAGGGGTCATATGGTATTTAAAAATTTTTTTTAAAACGAGTAATTTAAAAACTGAAATGCACTCAACTTAGCACCGAAATTAATTTTTGTCACAGCCTCAACAAATGATTTTTAGAAATATTTATAAGCTACCATGCGCTAATATCGAAAGTAAAATAGTTAGGGTAACGTGTTCCTTTTTATGCGCAATCGGATTAAGGTAGCACTCCACACTAAATTTCAAGTTTCTGCCGTCAATGTCCTACAAGCAATATGTCTGATAAATCTGATCCCAAACTACACAACCTGGAAAAAGAACAATTTTGTTAAGAACATATATGTCATAACATTGCAAATCTGTAATGAAATCATCCCATGTGCAACAGTCAGGCAGTTAAAAAAATTCCAATTCATTCCGTAAAAGCCAAAAATCTATAGTGGTCCGAGACCCAAAACAACATTTTTCGTCCCTCCAGCAAAAAATACCTGCAAATATACGGTCTACAAAAACTCTGTCACTGCTTTAGCAACTCCCTATGCATGCAAAATATCACAAAAAAATAGGTCCTTGGCCTTGTAGATTTTTTGCTATTGCTGAAAGTTTGTACCCCCCTGTAAAATTACTTGTTTTCACCGAGCATGCTGTTTAAAAGCAATGTTTACAAACAATGGCGACCTTGACATCAATAATTATCAGCATGTGATTTCTAACCATGTTTTCGAATTTGCCAATGATCATATTACATGTCACAAAAACAAATTTTATGCTGAAAATGCATTTTATAGACAACCAGTCATTTAAATCCACAAAAGTCACTATATCCATGAAATCCTCCCTGGCCATTCGAAGCTGTGGCTTTATTTAGTGTGGTGTGCTGCCTAAAGAACTATCCCTTGCATTCAATACGTAATCTCTACGTAATAGTCCAACATGGCCGACATTGAAAAATGCATTGCATTTTTTCATAAATATACAGTGCTAACAATTAAATTCAGATGGATTTATGACGCAAATCTATATATTAAGTGAGGCTGCATCATAAACAATCGAACGATATAATCTCGAGTGTAAAATAAAAGGAAGTAACTATTTTGACAGATGTCACGAAAACAGATTAAAAATACAGGATTCTACCACGGATAACATTAAGGGAAATGGATAACATTAAAGGAAAAGCTTCCAGAATCAAGAATGATTAAATTGCTGGCACAATACGTAGATTTAAGTTGATGTCCTGTATGTTTCATTAGGACACCGCATGATTTATACTGTGTTGTCGCCAGTAAAAGCTTCTCAAAACGAAAGTGAAAGTAGAAATAAACAGTGAAATCACTAAAAAAGGTAAAATTTCTAGGGCATTACAATATATGAGTATAGATCTATATAAATATTAAGAAAGCAATTTTATTTTAGGTCTGAAACTGTAATCGAGAGGAAAAAAATGAGGAAAATAAGGAAACTGGTTGTGATGTTAAGTTATTGGATTTACAAGGACAGCACAACAGAAAATATTTTTCATATCACTTAAAATTGAAATTTATTGACATGCGCTTAATATGTATTAATATGCTTAGCACACACCGGTGCTGATATTGCCACTCAGTAAATATGGTATTGCACATCCGTGCATATAATTTGACGTGACGTCATTAGCTTTATAAACAAGCATTGTGTAAAGACGCGCTAATTTGCCTAAATGTTAGCGTTATACTATAGGCGCGTAAATGAAAAACTACTCTTATTTCACTTTAAACGGTCTTTATTTTGTGTATGTGATATAGTAGGGTCAACGTTTCAGTTTAAACGCAAAACGCATGTTCCGGAAAAAACGCACGCATGTTACATGCTATACGAACGCACGTTACACGCACACTTTATGAAACGAAATACGCAGACGCACGCAAAACGAAATACGCTAAACGATATATGCAAGCTAAAACGCACGCAAAATAGAAAACGTTTCTAAACGTTAATAAAATACCCTTATCATATGAATTTTTAACAACTTTAGCTAGATCGTTTAGTGATTTGATTAAATGATAGCTAGCCATTCATGTATTTTAAACGGGTTTATGTTAACTAACTTATCTTATGTCCCAGGTTAGAGCTGTAATGATATCAATCCGCGAATGCACTCAACCTTGCACAATATTATTTTTTGTTGGGCAGCCTTAACAAATGATTATTGAAATTATAAGCCATCAAGCGCTAATACATGCATTAAAAATTATTTAACAGGGTCGTCTTTATGCACAATTTTGAGACCACTTTTTCAGCACCGTCCCCCATCCAAATATAACATCAGGGGGTTGCCAGAAGGAAGACAATTTTGGACATGTGACAGGCTAAAAATGGCCTCAGGTCGATCTAAGGGTAATAAGTAACCGACGCTGAAAAGCCTTTTACTCTATCTCAATTTATTGAGAAGTTACATTACTTTGAAATCAGTTTTGATGGAAAAAAACAATGCAAAGTAGTGATTTTTGGCAATTTTGACAGGTGCCCCCATTGCCTTGGTAACAAGAAATTTACCATTGAGCATGCTGTTACAGAGGCTATGGTGTAGTCAACATTTGTGCCAAGTTTCATTAGTATTGAAGCATTGTTCATAGTTTCATAGAAGTTTGAACTTGTTACAGGAGGCTTTTCAATGAAAACGGCCATTTTTCGCAATATGCTCATGGGGTAAAAGGTTAATATCTAAACTTTAGCTATTCGGGTTTTTTCAAAGAAGATTTTTAAGTTTTTGCTATACACATGTAAGGAAAATCAATGTCCCCTGGGACGGGGCCAATTTCGACCCCAGGGCTTTTATTTGAAAAAACTTTGTAGACACTCACTAGAAGATGCTTCGTGCTTAATATCTAAACTCTAGCTATTTGAGTTTTTCCAAAGAAGATTTTTAAGTTTTTGCTATACACATATAAGAAAAATGAATGACCCCCGGGCGGGGTCAATTTTGACCCCAGGGCTTTTATTTGAACAAATTTTGATGACTCTCACTAGAAGATGTTTCATGCTTACATGTAGTATCTAAACTCTAATTATTTTGTTTTTTCCAAAGAAGATTTTTTAAGTTTTTGCTATACACATATAATAAGGAAAATCAATGACCCCCAGGGCGGGGACCATTTTGACCCCAGGGCTTTTATTTGAACAAACTTGGTAGACACCTATTAGAAGATGTTTCATGCGAAATATCTTGGCTTTAGCTCTTTGGGTTCCTTGGGTTTCTTAAAAGAAGATTTTTTTAAAGTTTTTACTATATGCATATTGGGAAAATCAATAACCCCTGGGGCAGGGCCAATTTTGACCCAAGGGCTTTTATTTGAACAAACTTGGTAGACACTCACTAGAAATTGTTTCATGCCAAAAATCTAAGCTCTAGCTCTTTGGTTTTTTTAGGAGAAGATATTTAAAGTTTTTTTCTTTTGGTTGCCATGGCAACCAGAGTTCTGGATGGAATTAAATTCTTAGAACAATTTTCAAATGGTGACCACCAAAGGAACATTTCTGTGAAGTTTGGATGAAATTGGCTTAGTGGATTATGAGGAGATGTCATTTAAAGTAAAAGTTTACGGACGGACGCCGGATGGACGGAGACGATGGCAGGACGAAAAGCGATCACAAAAGCTCACCCTGTCACTTTGTGACAGGTGAGCTAATATTATTTTAACAATAAAAATCAAAATAGAGGTCTTGATATAACTATGTCATGTAGTTAGTATACTGACACTAGATGGAAGACTGAGGTTTTAGCATCACTGATTGTAACTGAATATAAGCAATTATCTAAAAACAATCTTTCAAACTATAGAGGAAAATATCAGTTTAATAAGGTGACGTATATTTCAAAACACATACAGCATTATTAACACATATAATAATACATATAACAGAAACTAGTATGTTTTTACTAAGATTTTTTTACTTATTCAGACTTTACTGCATTATATAATTCCTCCCATATTAGTTTCTGTAGCTAAATTCTATAGTAGACACATACATAATGTACATGTAAGTGCACTTAAAGCAGCACGCCTCCACATTCATGCTAGTTTTCACGAACATTTTGAAAATGAAAAATATTGTGAAGTAACCAAAGGGAATCAATTTTCACATTACAAACGGCATCCACAACTCACGTAAATTACCAAATTGAGGTAAAATACAAAAAAATAGCCTTTACTGTGTTAGTAACACAGTAGAAACATGGTTATAGAATTAAAAAGTCAATCATTAATCACACATAACATGTAAATTATTACTTAAATCTTGAATGTTTTTACTTTTCCTAAAAACTTAGTACTTTATTTTGGTTTTGATTCTCACAGGGGAGGAAGTGTTACACGAAGGATGGAGTTCTTATGATAACTTGTTCAGGAATTCTTATGATAACTGTCACGGCGTTCGTCGGAAAACTTCTGTATATACTACAAAAACACTCGTTAAAAATGCTTATTTTCATCTTTCAAAATGAGATTTAGGTGCTAATTAAACTTTAATAATTAAGCTTGTCTTACATCTTGTATTATGTGTCAAAAACTAATCCACAGGCCATTTTTAACCGCCTCTTTCTTCAAATCTGGTAGTTTTCAATAAAATTTCCAAATTATTTGCCAATTCACAAATATTTACCTGTTTATTTCTGGTCTTGATCCTTGCCATTCATAATTACCTAACTATAATGCAAAATTGCAAACATAAAGCAGCGGCTAACAGATTTATACCCGATTTTTCAAATGTTCCGGAGTTCTTGTGATAACTCTGAAGATGTCACAGAGTTCTTATGATAACTTTTGTTATTGCCAGTGTGTTTCTTGCGCTAAATCACGGCATGTTTTGGCGTTTTTTATTATTCAATGAGATTGTAAATCATTATGAAATGTAGTACGCTCATCCTTTGCGCAAAAATAGGATATATAATGTTGGTTTTGAGTGAATTTTAGTTCAAGAGATATTATTTCTTACCCCCGTTTCTTTTTCATAGTATTTTTATTGTTTGACACAAATTTCGTAGACTGGAAAAAAGATTTATGTACTGGTTTCCTAGCATAGCAGTATTCTGGCCCTTTATCATTTTCATCCAGTCATACATTCTATTTTTTCTAAGCATCTATGTTACTGCATCAATCAGAGAAATATTTGTTTTCTATGTAATACAGCTGTTATAATAGTACAGCGATTAATACATGTAATATGTTTCAAAGTTTTGTCTGTTGTTTTAAGTTACATTAGAGAACTTGCGACACTTACAAGCAACACCTGGGGAATTCTAGTTATCCCATTCTTGGTAAATCACTACTTTAAACAATATATTTGCAGACGACACGGAAAAGTTTGGGAAGTTATATCTTTTAGAAAAAACCAGCCTAATATTGCTTATTGGTACTGAAATATATTCAAAATAAAAAAGGCCCGAAAATCTGCTATGAAATTTTGAATAAATGTGAACAAAGGTGTTACATCTCAGGCCTTTATTCCATTAAAATGTAAAATAAAAGAGCAACATTAAAACATGATAATGCTGGACAGGTACCTAACTTTGTTCTGTCAAGTTTGCACTCTTCGGTAGACAGATTTTTATTGTATTTGTTAAAAAGTGCGATTTGGGGCCGGGAACTGCTATGAAACCAGTAGGGCATTTATGTACGTGATAAAATGCACTTTGAAATACTCAAATATGGTATTTTCATGTATATTTTTCTGTCGATGTTTGATGAGTATTTCCCCTATGTAATCTTAGTGGAGGAACATCTGCTACTTCTACTGTAATTGATAACAAAAATATATAGTCAAACTTAGTTCGCTCGAACCTGGAGGGACAGTTCAAATTTGTTCGAGAGATCGGTAGTTAGAGCCAACCGCACTTGAGTTTTTATCATGTATCGTACTTTTTTAAGACATAGGTGTGGAAATTGTCCTGGTTATATACTTATTTATTATGGTTTAAAATGATACAAATTACTTAGCCCTTAGGTAAGGGAAGCATGCCTATATATTGTCTGCTTAAGAAAGGTGGTTGCTTAAAACATGTGAAACTGAGAGTTTTGAGACATTTTTGTTTTGCGGTTTAAGCCATTATACTGCTGAATATCAGTGGCCGCTGGTTCAATTTTTACTGTAGATGATAGCCTATCACCTATTTATCCTTTGCAGACATTTAAGACCAACGTTTTATCCACATTTTTGTGCAAAGGATGATTGTACTGCATTTCATAATGATTTACAATCTCATTGAATAATAAAAAACGCTAAAACGTGCCGTGATTTAGCGCAAGAAACACACTGGCAATAACAAAAGTTATCATAAGAACTCTGTGACATCATCAGAGTTATCACAAGAACTCCGGGACATTTGAAAAATCTGGTATAAATATGTTAGCCGGTGCTTTATGTTTGCAATTTTGCATTATAATGTTATAACTAGTATGCCAAGGATGAAGACCACAACTAAACCGGTCAAAACTTGTGAATTGGCAAGTAATTTTGAAATTTTATTGAAAACTATCAGATTTGAAGCAAGAGGCGATGCAAAATGGCCTGTAAATTAGGCTTTAACACATGATACAAGATGTAAGACAAGCTTAATCATTAAAGTTTAATTTAGCACCTTAAACTCATTTTTGAACGATGACAATAACCATTTTTGACGAGTGTTTTTGTAGTATATACAGATGTTTTCCAACGAACTCCGTGACAGTTATCACAAGAACTCCTGAACAAGTTATCATAAGAACTCCATCCTTCGTGTAACACTTCCTCCCCCGTGATTCTATTGAAATATTTCAGCTCATCTGGAGCATGTAGCTTTAATATATAACAGAAACACAGAAATAATTATTATTTTTCTAAGCGAACCATTTCTTAAATATTTTTTTTTATGTTTTTCTATGCAAAACGTTTCTTAAATATTTTTTATATCCATGTATATTATAAGTAAAGGTATAGAACTCCTTATTATAATTCATTGAAGATTTTTTTCATATACCAGTACTTATTTTTCTGTAACAGTAAAGATTTCTTTCTATCATAGTAAACAATACCTCCAAGAATACCAGCTCTAGCAACATCTCCATACTCCATCGCATGCCCTGCAATTGGAGACAACTCTAGAAACTCAGTATAATCATCAAGCAAGAGTTTAACCCTGTCCTCTGCTAGTAGTTTCTGATACTGCTTCACATGTCTAGCAATTGCCTTCTCCCCTCCACCAAGCTGTGACTTGCTTACTATCTCACACTAACTAGTCTCGTAGCTCTTCGATACTTCAAGGTTCTTCAAAAAGTTCTTATCAGTGGAATCAATATTTCCATCAAGAACCGGAAATGGTTTAATTCTCCTTTCAGGTTGCTGTTGTTGTTGTTGTTTCTGATTTGACATATACAATGTCCGAAGAATTTGGTTCACATACTGCTGTTTTACCAACTTGTTACCCAAGCAGAGTGAACATAACATTTTCCTTGTATTATTAGTGCCACATTTCAGTCAGAGATAATTTAGTCCGAAATCAAACAAAATGTTTAGAATGTCCAATTTACAAATATCAATTTCAAGTTGTACAATTTACAAATTACAATTTACTAATTTGTGATACAACTTTTAATACATTGGTACAAATGTAGTGAATATGAGCATTGTTCTTATTCAGTGGTGTTTACCCAGCTGTTTGAATTGAGGTTTAAATATTCCTGGATATAACCTGAGTTGGTCATATTGTTTTAATTTTTTTCTAAGCAAGCTCAACAATAAAATGAATAAATGTTGATAGATACATAAATACCTAAAATAGATTTGAAGCATCATCGCCTTCCATTTATTATTGGTTGTTCTGGGATACTGTAGGGATATCATGCATTGCAAAGCTACTATACATTTATTTCATGGGTGTTTGTGGAACAATCAAAACTGTTGAGATGACATTTGGAGGCCGAAGCAAAGGTTCCAAATGTCATCCCTGATACCTTAGGCCAACAATTTTGACTGTTCAACAATCAACCATAAAATAACTGTTATATTACCTAATACTTTGCAATCAAACTACAATACATATTGCAACAACACACACATAAAATTTTTACAACTGTTTTAATTGTTTTCAACTGTGAATCCTGCAGACAAACCGCTACCCTACAATGAGCTTAAAGGCTTTCAATAACTGAATGGTGGCGGGCGGCGTTAACAGAAATATCCGTTAACATCGACAGGGGCACAGGCGCTAAAGTCACAAAATCAAATATTTTTCATAATCGGCCAATATCTTTATATACATATATAGGCCGTAGAGGCGAGATATTGCCCAGACACGAAAATAGCGCAATATCTTGTTGCGCAGTACAATTAGTTGGAGTCATATAGGCCGATTGTGAAAAATATTTGATTATGTGACTAGCGCCTTAGGACAGGGGTGTAACAGTTATAAAATGCTGACTGTTCAACATTTCATTTCATCATTGCGCATGCACAGGATTTCAGCAGTTCTATCTAACTGTTGTAAACAGGTAAATACACAGGGAAATGGGTAGAGTTACTGTACCAGTGCTCAACCAGTTTTTCACAAAATCACATAAAAACTCTATCAGAACAAAAAGTTTGCTGGGAAACTTATTTTTGGTATAAAGCTGGCTTTTTCAAACTCACTATACGCTAAAGCGTTTTAATAACACGGATCAGAATACAATTTACCACGGAGTTGTATATAGGGTATAAAACCACTATATTTTTCAGGCAACCAAACCAGTGCTCGACCACGTGGTTTTATCTCTATCATAACTCTTATTTTTTAAAAACAGATATGGCTTTTTATGTTCAACAATTGTATTTCAAAAATATTTTAAAACATTTATGATTTAGTGTCTTCAGAGAGCAAATATGATACGAAGGAATTGCTAAACATTGACAAATAAAGAGTTTATAAGAGTTTTGGAATTTACTGGGGTATTTGCGATTACTTATTCTCATATTTCTTTTACTTAAAACACTCTGCAAACAGAGTAAAGTGTGATATCTTATGTAATATACAAATGGTCTATGCTTTTAGTGGTGTGTTCCCGATTTGTTTCCGTACAGCTGCCATATTTGTTAACATGTTCATAGCCTCTGCCTTTTATGGATAGCAGGGTTTTGATGATTTTCGGGCACCTTTCTTACAGAAATTAATAGGAAGCATAAGAGTTAAGGCAATTTAACAAAGTATTGTCCACATTAGCCCTAAATTATCATTATTTCAGTGTTTTAAATAGTTTTTACTGCTACTTTTATTATAGAATTGTATTTTTGTACTGTTTAATTTTGTCTGCAAAATGGCCAATCTTCTACCAAACGAGGAGTACTTGTACATGGTGTAGAGGTTACATGTCAGGTACAAATAGCAAACACAAATCCCCAGGCTTTTTCCACTTTTAATGCATAAATCGTACACAAATAGAAGTATTGGTCGAGCACTGGGCACAGGTACTGTTACTCTAAATTATAACTGAATAAGGAATTATAGAATTTATAAAAGGCATTAGGTAATAATAAGATTTGTTCTGGATTAAAAGACAGGTCTGTATAAGAGAATGTATTGTTAGGTCAATCTTTACTAGTAGTATTTTACTTTATCAAATATTTGCATAGTAACAAAGAGGATCTCAGGATATTGCTCACCGGTATACAAAAATTACGTATCCGATTACTCTGCACTTAACAATTTAATCAACTAATAAGCATAATTACAAACAGTTTTCAAATGACAGTACTTGCATCAATCAAAACAGGATAACTGGTCACATGTTAACCACGTTAAAATAGCATTTTCCGACAAAAGATAATAATATATAAACAAATAAGAGTTATACTTTCTGAACTCTCCTTCATTGAAGCGAAAGATGTAAAACCATACAAAAGCAAGGGAAAAAAAATAAAGTTGCCTTTTTGCTTTGAAAATGTTATTTACAAATGGCATTTATTTAATAACCAGCTTCTAAACGGGAATTTATGTTTTAAATACGCTTAAAATCATGTTTACCCATTACCCGATATACACGCCTTTTAACGCATTTTTCACCCCCTTCCCCCAATTAAGTTGCTGTCTCAAATGATGAAAAGGTGAATAGATGCCTTATTTAGGCCCCCAACATTTGTTTTTGTCTGAAAAAAGTTGTTAAAAAACGTGACCACTTTTTTGGCGCCGTCCCCTCTCCAAAAGATACATCAGGGGGTTGCCAGAAGGTGGATGTGTCCCCTTCTGTTTGGGGGGAGGGGTGGGGTTGAGGGTGACAGCAGTCCCCCTCATCGCCAAGAAAATTTTGGACTTGTGACAAGCCAAAAATTACCCCAGGTCGACCAAGTAAGGTAACGTGTAACCAACGCTGAAAAGCATTTGACTCTATCTCAATCCATTGAGAAGTAATCAATTTTGACTGGAAAAAATCAACGCAAAATAGTGATTTTTGGCAATTTTGAGATGTCCCCTCGTTGTCATGGTAACAGGAAAGTTTAGACTGAGCATGTCTTTACAGAGGCAATGGTCCATTCAACATTTATGCCAAGTTATATTAGTATTAAAGCAAATTTTATTGTTTTATAGCAATTTGAACTTGTAACGGGAGACTTTTCAATGAAAACAGCTATTTTTCACAAAATGCTCATGCAGATCGAGTCCAAAGATCAGCTGTTAGATATATTTTTTAAAGATTATGGCTATGCAAGTATAGTGTCTCAACTTAATTGGCAAACCCTAAGCATCAGTGCTGTAACATACTTGTGTAAAAAATTAAAACAACATTGTCTGTGTTGGCCACCAACATATTACTCAAACAAGAAACCTGAACTACCTGATACCCTACTCGAGGACACAATATCATCAAAATTCTTTCTTTCCTAACAGCATACGCGTCTTTGGAATAGCCTCCTTTAACTGTTCAGTTTAGCCCCTGTGACGTCTGCACAGGCCCGCGTTCTAAAATTACACATTGTACAAGAACAGACAGAAAAATAAAGATGTTTGAACAAAATGTAAGGTCGGTATAATGATATCTGAGGCTGCAAGGCTGACGATCAAGTTCATGTTTGTTTTCCATGCGCCTGGAATGAATTTCAGAGCCCTACTGTGACATGGGTTTAGAAGTACTAAAAAGCCAATATTATTTCTATCACAAAGAAATATTTTGGGCGATCTTCACTAAAGATGTTAATTATTATTTCCATGCGTTTCCAAAAAGCTTGAAGGTTAAACATAGTTTCTGCCGATCTGGGTACACCCTATGGTGCTTGATATATTGACATTCGGGTCTATGACTCTTGAATTAGATCCAAATTTTATCAAAACTGTACGCAAAATTTAAATTCTTGTCAATGCTTGTTGGTTATGATTCTCCATTTCCGTTCCAAAAATATCTTCGTTTGACCCAATATTGTATTGAATTATCCGCGTCCATTTTGTTTGGTTAGAATAACGGAATTTGATCACACCTTGAACATTCCTGTGCCATTAAATACTCAATACTTAAAAACAAGAAGTATCTTTAAAAAAGATACTTGGCCGAAGTAAAACTGATTAAAATATGTGATTTTTAAGTTTTCAGCACAAAAAGAAATGTTAGCAATGCTTGCATAACAGTGACATAATAATTATTTCTTGTAGCTATGAAAAAAAATTCTGGACACAAAGTGATCCCTCAGAAGCATTAATCACAACAAAATAACAAGAATTGCAGACTCGGTTTGATTGAGTCTGTACATGAGGGATAATGAATAAGAGCAACATCCCTCACGCCCCCTAGCACCGGCTTGAACGGTACTCAATTCTCAACACTTTAAAATACCTATTTTGTAAACTATGACATACTGATATTGATAATTTTTCAAAGTAGGACAACTTCTATTTCAGGTATTTCTTTCACTTGTTCTATATTTGACTTTATAAATTTTGTAATCATTTACAAATTAACTTAAAAATTAAGAAAATATCCTCATTCATAAACATTTTATTTTCTAATATCCTTTACATTTTATTCTATAGTGGCAAAAACTATCCCTTACATTTCATTTTAAAGCTATCCTTGATTTTTTAAATTTTATTTTAGAATGATAAACTGATCACTTTACGGTATGTTGAGTTGTGTTATGTTAATTAATAGGCTGTGAGGTGGTAAAGTTTAATTTATTGAGTTGACGGGTCGGGTATTCAAATACAATGTAATTAAAAATAGGTATTATCATAGGAAGCTCAAGAAAGACGGGTAGGGACATTCTAATATCATGATTTGACAATAGACTTTCACGAATGTTCATTTCATGAAGGTTAAATCCTGAATTCATGAAGTTAAATTCCAGAAATTTGGAAGTGAACTCATGAATTCATGAAGTTAAAATAATCCAATCAGCCTTTCCTACAACTGTTAACAATTTCGTACAGTGTGTTATAATGTACAGACTAAAGAGGGAAAATTGCAAAATGTCGACATTGTTTGAAAGTATTCCCATGGTAATTTACAAGGTATAATATCATAATTCACGTTAATATTTGTTGAAATGCCATATCAATTAGCTGTGAAATAATTGAATTAAATGGTTAGGAATAAATGCTTCATTAGCCCCCCCCCCCCCCCCCACGAAAAGAAATCGTAGTTTGACATATTTTATTTCCATATAATATTCGTGAGAGTATAGAGTTCATTTCAAAAATTAAGAATTTCATAAATAAAAGTTATTGAACGACATGAAAATTAAAAATTTTAAAGCACTGAGATAAAGTATAAACATATAACATATGTCACAATAAGCTATCGAACGCTATGGAAATAAAATTTGGTATAATCTTATATGACATACACCACATTAAGCTATTGAACGAAATGGAAATGTTAAAGCACTGAGATAGAGTATAAACTTTAATAACATATATCACAATAAGCTATCGAACGCCATTGAAATGGTAAAGCACTGAGATAAAGTATAATCTTTAATTGGCATATATCACAGTATCAAAACCATCGAACGCCATGGAAACCTTGTTCATAGCGCTGAGATAAAATATTTAGCCATCGAATGCCATGGAAATGTTAATTTTGATTTTGACATATATGGCAATAAACCATCGGACGCCATAGAAATGTTATATCACTGAGATGAAGAACATATATTAACTTTATAATATATACTGCAAACAGCCATCGAAACCCATGGAAGCTATGTTTGCATGCCTGTTTATATAGTTATTTCTTAGTACATTTTAATTTGTATCATGATTTTGTAGTGTAATATGTAAACAGAAACAGATATTCAGTTAAACTTGTTGTCAGCTCAAATACAAACCTACATAATTATATATATACCAGGGCCTCTATAATATAGCAATATCATTTTTTTACACTCGGATATTTTCGCTAAATAGCACACCGTTGAGAATTTCCTAATTATTGCAACATTATAAGCTACAAAATGCCAACACTTATACAAACATACCAGGAATGTTCTGTTCTGCTTTCATTCCATAACTGGCATTTGAGGGGCTTAAAGCACAATCTAAACACATGATAACCAAAGCTGTAGAAATTAACTCTTGAGTTCGTATGATGAAAAGTGATAATTTAATTACGAAAGATTATAAATATTGGATTATTGTGATTAACAAAGCAATCATTTGATCATCATAGATAGCGTATTATGCAATTTATTTCCAACTAAAATATGAGCTATACTAGCATTTCAACAAACGATACAGTGACTGTTAATATTAAAGATGAATTGTATCAGGCGATGTTACCTTTTATGCCACCAGAGTATATGCATGATATAGAAATGGCATTGGCTTTAGTTGGTATTCTGTTAAACGTTTGTCACGGAATAGCACTGGTAAACATGGCAACAACTTGGAGTGCCCATATGAAGCTGATATTTAGCCTTGCTGTCTCTGATATGATCATATCAGCTCTTCAATTAGTCAGGCGCTTCTTTAAATTTCCAACTTTGGTATCAGCAACTTTAGATTTTGACATTAGTTCAAAACAGTTGTTCTTGTCACTTACTTATCTAACAACACAGCTTGCACAAACAGCGACAATGCTCGGATTTGCTGTCAATCTTTTCATAGCAACGAAATTTCCATTACATCATGGACGTTTGATTTCATCAAACAGATGCAACATCTTCTTGTGCTGTTTCTAGATAGGGAATGGATTTGTAGTTGTTTCTATATACTTTCTGTGTCAACATCTAGCACCATTCCCGATGGTACACTATTCTGAGGACGTTGAAGCTTTGATCATTGTATATTTTACAGTCATAACTGCATCAACATTATCTGCTATTGTTTTAATAGCGTTGTATTCGATTGTGTTTTTCATGATATACAAACTTAAAAGGCGTTCGCCTCGTTCTATATTACTGCGGAAATCTGCTATTACATTTTTGTCTGTCATGATAACTTATCTCGTCTTTATGATGCCAGGGACATGGACTTTGCTTTTTGCAATTATTATAGCTTATAACCCTGATATGTGTAGTCCGGTCTGTCTTTTAAAGTTTGGTTTAAATGCTTCGGTAATACTCTCATACTTATATTTACTCAATTCAATATGTGATCCCTTTATTTATTTTATACGATTGAGTGAAATAAGGGAGTCTTACAACAGCATTTTCAAGAAAATATGCAACAGATCTTAACTTTAATGTCAATGAATAAATTCATGAAATAGACAAATCGATTTTTTTTGTTTCTTGTGAGTTGTTGATAACGTCACGTTTTTCGGATTCGGAAAGTTATTTCGTTATTTTACATGATATGTATCGGGGTTATATACTATCTAAGTCTTTCTATATAGTTTTTGCAAAAAAGGACAGCTTAGAAGTACGTAGAAAAAAAATTGTTAAAAAACTGTTAAAATGAAAATATGTAGAAAACATTGGGGTTATTGCAAAATGTTAAAAAATGTGTTTGGTAACGGAAAGTTAGATAGTGTAAATAATTTTAATTATATCAGTGTTATTAGCTCCACTTTTCAAAGAAAAAGAAGCGGGGCTATTATCATGACTCGTCGGCGTCGGTGGACCTTTTTGATAAGTGCCTTTTCCTCTGACAATATACAAGCTTTGGATTTTAAAATTGATGTCATAAAAGAACGCAATTTCAAAAGGACAAATTTTGTAAACTTATCACAGACTAAATCAAACAGAGTCTTCAATTTTAATTTAATTTTGCAGTTTTTAATGCTCCCGAGGGATCTCTCTTTTCATTGTATTTATAAATCACAACAGCAGGTGTCAAGTGCTGTGTAGCAGTCGTAAAAAGTTGCACCATACTTCACTTCAATGTTATTAAATTTTTCTGGTGCTTCGGGGTCATTGAACCCAGCACTATTAAGTGTTGAGAATTGAGTACGCTCAAGCCGGTGCTAGGGGAGCGTGAGGGATGTTGCACATATTCATTATCCCTCATGAACAGACTCAATCAAACAGAGTCTTCAATTTTCATGTAATTTGCTTTTTTTAATGTTTCCGAGAGATCAATCTTTTCCAGATGTTTATGCCCTTTTCGACTTATTTTTTGCCCTGGTTAACCTTTTTGTTAAGGGCCAATTTTCTCAGACACTTTTCAATCTTAATATATTTGTTCGCTATAAAAATATGACACAATTTCATAAGCCATGAAAAAATCAGTTTTGCAAAGTTATTCTTTCTGCCGTACTTAAATTCATTTTTCTGATGACACTCATAAAACACTGTAAAAATTATTTACTTCGAACTTAAAATACTGTTTAAGTATTCATATTAGAGGACAGGTAACTTTTTAATTTTCTTTCAGTTTTGACGTCATTTGAAATAAAATTTATCGTGTAACTTTTTTATTCACTTTAAAAGACTTGGAGTACTTGTTCACTATTAAGTTTGAAAATGTATTTGGGGAAGGAGGGAGGAGGGAAATAATGATAAAAAACCTTTTTTGCTTTACTATTTCCCTTTTTGACTTTTATTGAAAAACCGCTAAGGTATTTACTTCAAACTTGACATATGTATTAACCATCGACTGTTAAGTATGCAGAAGTTTGTCCCCTTATTTTCCTTGTTTATATCTCACGTTAAGTTATAGTGAAACAAAATAAAATAACAAAGAAAAAACTAAACTTGTTACAAAATAAAATAAAACCCATCTTTTTTACAAGAGAGACACCTGGTTATGTTTTGTTTTTCTTAAAGCAAATATTTTTTGAACTATTTAAAACAGTATACACGTTACATTTCGTGTTATTTCTATTACATTCAATTTATGTACTATTTTCATAATTAAAGATAAAGACAATAGTAGTACAATTAGCTAAAATATCCCCTAAATCCTTAGTAATAGCACAAAGCTATATTTGATATATAAGTCTCTGGCGATCTTTCGGCCAAAAACCGGCACTCGGCGTACACTCATAATAAGCAGAGGTACGCCTCTGCATTTTCTAGGTTGCTGTTATTTAACTATGCAACACTAAGACAAGTGGAGCACGCAGTCCAAGGACACGGTTCTTTTTAAGCAAGATCAGCTAATTGGTAAAGATGTGAAGGCCTTGTATATATTACATTTTAATTATTTAAAGTGCACTTTGAAGCACTAAAACAATCTGGACGTTCACTAGGAAACAAACTAAGTCATGTTATGACATGTTAGTAATCTGAAATCAAAAAGTATTTGTTGTTAACGTTGTCGTTGATGTTTTAATATAAATAAAATCTCTAGATTAGAACGATATTGTGTATTTTGTAACACTTGTGATATATAAGATGGGTATTAATTCATATTTATATGTACCGGTTATACTGTAATACATAAACTTGTATGTTTGAAGATAATATTACTTAAGCTTAGAATGTTGAAACTATTTGTTAAATCTTGATGATGATTATGCAGAAATGATATGGCACATATAACAACCATGTTTATATAATCAAATTCTATAATTATGAGTAACTATTGTATACTAGTATTATGTAAGATTGTATACATGTATTGTAAGATGATCTAAGTGTACAAGTTTTGAATAAATTTCTGTTTTGCTCTGTTCTGTGTTGTTTCACAAAGTACATATTATAGCTTATGCTACTGCTTTGCATTCATGGCACTGCAATAAATACCTTGAACAGGTTTGATTTAGCCTGTAGGATAGAACAGTTGTCTTACACTCCAAAAATTATTTTGTAATTTCATTTTAAAAGAAATTATCACATAGACCATCACATAGCCTACCCATGCCGATTTTGCGAGAGAAAAGAATGGTATTGCACGACCGTGCATATACCTGACATGACATCACTTTGTTTGCATTATACAAAACATAGCGTTAAGACGCCTTATAGTTACTAAATACTTGGTTACAATAATGACAGAGCATGTTTGAAATGCAACAAAATTCGTAAAATGTAACAGAAATATTTTCAAGAAGAACAATATAACGTCACGATATAATGACGTCATGAATGAAAGCGCATGTCTTTTTGCGACAGAAACTCTATGTAGACAATTTGATTGTTTTGCATTTACATTTAGGATGAAAATATATTTCATTAGTGAAAACCATCTGTACATTTTCACTCGTGGCAATGCCACTCGTAAAAATATTGCATGATGTGTATACTCAGTTAAATATGTTAATTTTCTAAAGGATTTTTCATACAAAAGAAACAAATATCCTTTATTTATATTTGGGACATAGTTGTCACGGATAATATTGAATTTTGAGTAAAGTATAGTCTGTTATGTACACATCATTATGCCTAAGTTCACCGCATTTTTTTGAAAAAAAAATGAGTGGATCTATATCTCAATAAGTGTTTCTTGCAATAGCATAAAATAGTATACACATTGATTAATATATATGCAACATTATTATATACCCAGACTGGCCGACTAATGCCAGATTTCAGATAAACTTCCTGTGTACTACACAGGGATGAACGTAATAAAATAAAATTTTCACTGGCCATTGTAATCCTTATTCCTCACAACCGCTCCAAGAGTGCCAATACGACTTTAACTAATTAGCACATTCTTGAGGTTATTCCTCTGTGATTTGATCAATCAACAAAATAATTGAAGACATTGAATTGATTCAGTTGGTACCATAAATTGCTTGCTATCAGAGATATTTCCGAAAATGATTAGCGCCATTAAACAATCTTATATGTAGAGGTAAGTTTTCATATTGTACTCGATATTTTTACACCTAATTACATGCAATTTCGTAACCAATCTCTTAAGCATCACATACTCTACAAAATTTGTTACACGAACAATATAGGTTAATATCTATTCATGTGGTAAGCTACATGTAATTAAACATTATGATGTTTTTGTTGACAATCAATACATAGAAGACAGTGCCTTCAAGTGTCTAAACTTTATAGTTCTTCTTGATCTTGTATAAATAAATACATTTCTGTTCCGATTCAGAAGTTGTGAAAACCTGACTTCATAATAACACAAAATATATAAACTAGATTTACTACAACAAACTATATTTACCACTGAGTATCTTTTTAAAGAAAATTCTTGGTTTTTGCAATGTATTTTTCCCGTAATCCAGATACGACACTCGAATATTTGAATACTGGTCTGTTCCCTTTGTCTATTATATTTGATCAGTAATGATATGGTATCTTGTAAAGAGTCATATACACAAACTAAAATTGTCAAATTTCGCACAGTATAACATATCAAACAAAACCAAAAAAATCAGATATTTGCTCTTTATATATGTATTAATATTCATCCAGTTATATTTTACATATAGGTCTAAGCACATTTCAAAATTTGATATGCAAAAATATAATTTAATGTGACACAATGCATTTGAAACGTCACAAATGTCACATATATTATGACGATAATTTATATTAAAGTTTTTAATTTTCATTGATTCTGTTTCCTTGAAATGAGATATTACCCATTGCATTTCAGTAAAGAAATCCCTTTTTATTAAAATGTGCTAATAAAACTTCTTGTGTTATACTGACCTTCTGAAATTATAACTCATGTTCTATGTTTTTAAGAATAGTATTTCCTTAATTCAATGTATAGAAATAGCCTCTTGGCTATATATGTTCTACAAATCAGGTTAAAGATAAATTCTATTTTACATAAGCGATTATGATTTCATTAATGTCGTTTGGAACTAAAAAAAGATATCATCGAATACTAAATTTGTAATCACATACGAAGATGTAAAATGAATCTCCAGAATACGTAATTTACTAGACTACGAACTAAGATAGATAATTCTGATTATTGACGACAAATAAAACAGATCTTACAAATTGACATTAGAAGAGTGTTCTTTTGTCGAAGTTTTGTTATATCTCTTGTTGTATCAGCCATCTTCCAATCGAGAAGGAGAATATACACAGCACTAAAAGGAAATTGACACCAGCGTCTAATTTAGAATGTGCTGAGACCGATTATGTCTCAGTGGTGTTATATATTTAAACCCCTTAGGGACATTGATGCCAGTATTTTCTATTCCAAAGACTGAGTACTGCTCAAGTTTTGCAATATTAAATGGATAGTGTGACACATACTAGAACAGTTTTAAGTAAAGACCTCTCAAAACTAAAAATGTTGCAGGCTTGCTTTGATTGAGTCTGTTCATGGACGTTAGTGGTAAATGCAAACTATCGTTCCGTCTCCCTTGCATCGACTTAAATAGTATTCAACATTTATATATAACAATGGTGAAATATGGTAATTAAAACCTACATTCAATGACAAACCTTTCTTGAATTTTGTTATTGAAAAAATAAATGTATAACGGTCTTTTAAGTTCAATTTACTCATATTTTCCAGTAAATTGTCGGCCAGTGCCAGTGATATAATACCTACGAAGGTAAAACCCTAACTTGATTCTAATCCCGACATGATTTCGGGTTCATCCATTTAAAATTAGATACAAAATACCCATTAAAACATTTGCAATATCAGCAAATCTTTTCAAATGTGCTTGTAGAATATGTAAATACACTTCATTTTGTATTTTTTAAAATATAGTAGATTAATGAAGAATATAAGGCTGGATTATTCAGGAATACGATTGGCTGAATGCTTCATTGCTTATTGTATCAAAATATTTAGAAAATGACAATCTTTACCAGATTTGTCCTGTTGTAGGTAACGTATTACCTTTGTGTATGGACATCGTCACAAATACAATCACGTGCATCATTAAGCTCTTGATAAAGTAGAAAAAAAACAGGAAACTGTTGTTTTTATTTCGTTCAAATAACAGTCAATGTAAAATAAGCTACCGATTACTTAATAAGATAGCAAATTATTATCGAATGAACTGTACTTATACGACCCATATAAACTGCGACAACAGAAAATATGACATACTTATTTTCTAAAAGAACTTGATGTGACTGTATAGAGATTTACGATAATTCGTCGTTCATTTTCTGTATTACATAAACCATGTATCATATGTTCTATATGATCACGTATAAAAAAAGAGTTTACAAAGATCACATTTACAAGAAGTGTAAATTATCCAGAAGTGTCTACATCAAAGTGTAAAAGATGTAAAATAGATAAATACAGAATACCTAAAGAAAGCCCAATACGACAAAATTGAAAATGTTGCAGGCTCGGTATGATTGAGCCTGTTCATGGACGGTACTGGAAAGTGCAAGTTACCCTCCCTAAATAAAATGGAATTTTGAAAGGGGATCAGAGGTTATGTAAATTTCATTTTACAAATTCTTTTGGGGGATCATGATGCTTTAAAATTAACTCATTTTCAAATAGGATAGATAAATGTAATCTTTATGAATTATAGAACAATAATGAAACAACAATACATTTTATTGAATACAGTAAATTATTACTTTTGAGACATTAAATGTCTTTCATCGTATATCCCCATTTTAGAATTTGTGAGAAAGTATAATACGGACAAAATAATTTTGCAAACATCTTGTGTATTATTATAGATGTTGAAATATGAATTTTTTCAAAACGGCTTATATTAAGTTTTTTATATATATATACTCGTATATGATCAGTACATGGGCTGGGATTGACAAATATGCATTTTATTTGGATTTTAAAGGCGTTTTGTGCTCCAAATCCAAGTGTCTGTGGTTTTACTTGGTCACTTAAAAAGATTATTGGGTATTTACGCTATGAGCTTTCTTTCGTAAGAAAATACGACCATTTTGAGAAATTGAATTACAGCTGTACCTAACAGAGAAGATTTGCGTAGATTATCTAAAATGCCTAATGACCGCTGCTAGTTGATTAATTAAATATCTATATGTACACAAAATCACGAACGAATGACTGTTTAAAGGCTTTTTATTTAGATTTTTCAACTTTGATATTCAAACCAAATATTACAAACAGATTATTGGTCAGAAGTTTTCTAGAAAGTATGACAACAAATTCCAAAGTGTTAAATAGTTTGACCATATACAGGGAAACAATACTGAAATGTCGAGTAATCACAAGTCTTTTGATTTTAGCAATGAAAATATGGACAGCGTTTAGAGAGCAAATTTTTTTGGTATCTATTTCAAGTTACAATTAAACGAATCATATTGTTACATTGAAGTATACGTTGTGTCACTGATACGTTAAGAAATACAGAAAATAATATATCAAAATGACATATTCAAACGGAAAATTAAACTTTTTTATACAACGATGAAACAAAACATTTGTTTGTATGCATTCATATTCACATGAGTAGGTCTATATTAGTCATTATAAATTTTCTGATAAAATGGAAGCATAGGCATTCAATGAACTTGTATAATACAGCGGGAATTACCAATTCTTTTTCTTTGTATAACTTTACTCACTTGGTTTCTGGACACCGTCGGAAATTACAAATATCCTTCATTAACTTTTGATAAAGCAGAACAAATATTATTAATATTTTTCTCGTTTTGATAAACCATATAATAATTCCAACAGCTAACAAAAATTGAAATGTTTTTAAATTTTTTAGACAATTAATCTTTTCTGACATGTTTCTTAAAAAAGAAACAGGCTATATTATTCTTTTATCATACACATTAGTAAAAATTAAATGGGCTGACCCCCTGATCTTTACTTATCTAGTTCATTTAAGACTCAATTAAATCGACAAAACTAAACAGCTAAAAGAAAAATTGTCAGTGTCTGAGTTTGAATAAAGCCTTGCTTATTAATATTACCAAAACCCTTTAAAACCCTCTAGAAATACTTATTCGTTTTAACGAAATGTTATTTCGTAATTAAGAAATAATATTTCGTTATTGCGAAATAATGTTTCGTTTTGACGATTTAATATTTCATAAAAACGAATAAAGTCCTGGTGGAAAAGTATGGAAAATGTCACTTGATGGGCTCCGTAAGAGATAGTCTCTTGGTTATTTTTCGAAATCTACAAATCAGTTGATGTAGTATATGTTATATCTACAAAAATATTCTAATCTAAGATAAATTATATCTTACTTAAGCGATTATGATTTCATTTATACCGTTTAGAACCAAAAGAAAAGATATCATAAAATACTAAATAAGTAATCACATACGAAAATGTAAAAAGAATCTCCAGAAGATGTAACTTCCTAGATCACGGACTAAGATAGGTATTCCTGATCTCATGACGAGAAATAAAACAGATCTTACAAATTGACGTTAGAAAAATGCTCTTTCGTTGAAACTTTGTCACATATCTCGTTTTATCAGCCATCTTCAAATCGAGAAGAGAATATACAACAGTACTAAAAGGAAACTGACACCAGCGTCTAATTTATAATGTGTTGACTGATTATGTCACAGTGGTGTTATATATTTCAAACCCTACGGGACATTGATTTAATATCTTAATTAAGTACTACCCAAGTTTTGAAATATTGTATGGGTAGTGGTACATATACTAGTACAGTTTTAAGTAAAAACTTCTAAAAAACTGAAATTGTTCCAGGCTTTCTTTGATTGAGTTTATGGATGTAAGTGCTAAATGCAAACAACCGTCCACTCTCCCTTGCACCGGCTTAAATAGTATTCAACATTTATATATAACAATGGTGAAATATGGTAATTAGAAACTACATTAATGACAATGCCAAACCTTTCTTGAATTTTGTTAAAGAAACAATAAATGTATAACGGTCTTTTAAGTTCAATTCACTTATATGTTTCAGTAAACTTCTGACACGGTGCCAATGATGTAATACCTAAGTAGGTAAATCTCTAACCTTTACCTAATCTCGATACGATTCTGGTCCCATCAGTTTAAATTAAGAAACAAAACACACATCAAAATGTGTGCATTATCAGCAAGTCTTCACAAATGTGCTTCTACAACTTCATTATACAGAGTATATTTTTTAAAATATAGTAGATTGATGAAGAATATAAGGCTGGATTATTCAGGAACATGATTGACCGTATGTTTCATTGATTATTTTATCAAAATATTTAGAAAATGACAATCTTTACAAGATTTGTCTTATTTTAGGTAATTGTATTACCTTTGTGTCTGGACATCGTCACAAATACAATCACATGCGTCATTAAGCTCTTGATAAAGTAGAAAAAACATGGAACTGTTGTTTTTCCGTTCAAATAACAGACAATGCAATATAAGCTACCGATTACTTAATAAGATCGCAAATTGTCATCGAATGAACTCGGCCCATATAAACTGTGACAACGGAAAATACGACATACTTTTTCTGATAGAACTTGATGTGACTGTTAAGAGATTTTACAATAACTCGTGATATAATTAGTTTCATTCTACATCATGTATCATATCACGTATAAAGAAATGGATTTACAAGGATCGCAACACATTTGCAAGAATGCTACTAGTGTAAAAGTTGTAAATTTCAAAATGTATTTGTCTATGAAAGGTATAGAATATAGGAATTACATTTAACACATTCATTTTGGGCGGACCATGAAGATTTAAAACTTAACTAATTTTCAAATAAAGTAGGTAAATCTAATTTAAAGAATGATAAAACAACAATTCTTTTTCAATACTGTTAATCGTTGTTTTGAGACATGAAACGGACAGTATACATTAACAATATCAAGTGTATTATTTACGTACAGAGAAACCGAATTCTAACATTTAATAATTATGATTTTCCGAATCTTTGAGGACATAAATTTATAACATTTTGTATAGTTGGCCATGAGCATTTGCCAACATATTTGAATTATGTATGATATATTTTAAGATTGAGTGCTTGTACAATTTCGAAGTTTTAGTTATTTGAATGGTACTCCATTATAATATTTTGAGGCAATAGCACACTGCGTTCGTCTATTTTGTGCCTAAGTGCGTGCAGTATCCTTATACATGTATATCATTTTAATTTCTAACATCCTGCTTTCTTTAACAAGGTAATAACCTTTATTGTCCCCCGCCTTTTCGAAGAAAAAAGGGGATATAGAAATAGGCTCCGTCCGCCTGTCCGTCCGTCCGCACTCAGGACAGTAATTATGTGGCTAGAGGAACAATAGGTAACTGTTCTTTCTCTTTGATGCCATTCATTCCGTAATGCTTTTATGTGGCTATTTTCTTTTGTGTGGCTAAAATGAACAATAGAGAGAACAATGGAGTAGCCACATTATTACTCTCTTGTTAGAATGTCCTTCCGTCTGTCCGTCCATCCGTCCGTCACACATTCGTGTCCGGACCATAACTTTGTCATTTATCAAAGGAATCTGAAATAACTGGGCACAAATGTTTATTATAATAAGACGATGTGTCATGCGCAACAACCAGACCCCTACCTCTAGGGTCAAGGTCGCACTTGCTCATTCAAGGTAAACATTGTCTATTTGAGGGTATATGTCGTGTCCGGTCCATAACTTTCTTATCTTTGAAGGGATTTTGTAACTACTTGCCACAATTGTTCACAATAATGAGACGACGTGTCATGCGCAATAATCGGTCGACTACCTCCAAGGTCAAGGTCACACTTGAAGGTCAAAGATTAACATAGTCTGTTATAGTGTATATTTTGTGTCCAGTCCATACTTTTTTCATAGATCAAGGGATTTTAAAAATACTTAGCACAAATAATCACGATAATAAGACGATATGTCAGGCACAAAACATGGGTTGGGTCCCTACCTCCAAGGTCACACTTAGAGGTAAAAGATTAACATAGTCTGTAATAGGGTATATTTTGTGTCCGATCTATAACTTCTTCATAGTTCAAGGGATTTTGAAAATACTTGGCACAAATAGTTACAATAATAAGACGATATGTCATGCACAACACCTGCATCCCTACTTCCATTGTCAAGGTCACACTTAGAGGTCAAAGCTAAACACGATCGATTTTTAAATTCCGTGTTTCGTTTTTATTTCTTCAATAAATTTATTGTTGCATTTGCAGATCTAGCATTGATCATAATGTTGGACTCCATACCTCAATCTTTTGAAATAGCACAATTTTACGCTTCATATAAATATTCCCCGAGGTGGGGGACGTTGGTAACTCTGTTACGAATTCTTGTTTATATGGAAGTGCGACAAAGTTTATCTGTCTAACGATTAGACTGTTTTATCAATAAATTAGCTTTATCTGGAAATTGCTTCTGATATCTTAAACAGTTCCGATAAGATTTCTGTAAATAGCTTAATGAAGAAAAAGACCTGTTTTACTTGGTCAATTACAAAGATTATTTGGGTATTTTCGCGATGAGCTTTCTTTCGTGAGAAAATACAACCATTTTGAGAAATTGAATTATAGCTGTAATTAACAGAAATGATTTACGTAGATTATCTATAGTGCCTAATGGCCGCTCATTGAGATTTCTATCCAACGAAAATACATTAACAATCTATATGTACACACAATCACGAACAATTGACTGTTTAGGGATTTTTGTATTTAGTTTTTGCCAGTTTGATATTTAAACTAAACATTGCAAACAGATTACTATTTGGAAGTTTTCTAGAGAGTATGATAAAATATTCCAAGGTGTACATTGCTTGGCCATATAAAGGGAAAACTATACAGAAATTTCGAATAATTTACAAGTCTTGTGATTTTAGTACTGCAAATATGGACCTCGTTTGAAAAAGGGCAAAGTTTATTGGTTTCTATTTCAAGTTGAAATTATACAACTCATAAACATGGAAGTATAGAAGTATTCGTAACTGATACATAAGGACGCACAGAAAATGTTATATTAAAATGACATATTCAAACGCAAAATTACACTTTTTTAATACAACGATGAAACAAAACATTTATTTGTTTGCATTTAAATTCAAATGAGTGGTAGATTAGTCTAGATTAGTCATTTTAAATTTTCTGATGATATAGAGACATAAGCATTCAATGAACTTTCAGTATAATACAACGGGAATTACCAATTTTTTTTCTTTGTATAGCATTACTAACTTGGATTCTGGACACCGTCAGAATTTTCACATATCCTTCATTAAGCTTTTGATAAAGCAGGCAAAATATAATTCATGTTTTTCTCGTTTTGATAAACCATGTAATGTCATTTACCAATAATTTAGCGGACAGGAGATTATTAACGTATGAATGTATATTAGGGAATCACGAAAGTAAAACACAATATTACCGCCGTAAGGAAATACATGTATGATATGTTTAACTTAAATTCATAGACATGGTTTTACGAGGTTATTTGTATGCAAATCTATTCCATGTACATTACACATGGCAGTTATCTATGAAATTTTCCTCGCTAATGTGTGTGTTATTCATTTACATTTTCAACGATCAGCATACTTTTATTGCTAGTTATAAAATTTAAGACAATTCAAAACAACTATTTAAATAAGGTACCACTTTCATACAATTCTTAAATATTTGACGTACGATACATTATAAAGAACCACTCTCTTATCAATTGAATTATAAGAGACTTAGCTACTGAGTCTTTTGATTGTATTTAGATTATTATGAAAGCTGTAAAATATATTAAAACATACACATAGCTCAATAAAAAATATCTAAAACAGTATTATCAACACAAAGTAAATTAAAGATATAATTTTATGTTATATAATATGTTTTCAAAAATAGTTAAGAGTTTTATGTTTTGTGCCATATGTTAGTTAACGTTTTATTTGTACTCTGATCTATTGTGAAAACGTTAACGTTGATCAACAACATATCAAATTCACTTTTATAGTTAAGAGTACGTTTCACCATTCCGTCTGTTTCAGTAAAATCAATAGATAAGCTTGTACAAAAGGATGATAAAAACATTCTCTGGACATTGTCACAAAAGTCACTTTGAACACAAAAAAATGACAAATTGTTCGGCTGAGAAAGCATTATGGACACAAACAGCTTTTCTGTTTTGTTGTTATTGCTTACAAATCAATATATTACAAGAAAATTGAACGAGTAAGCCTTAACTATAATTATATTGTCTTGACTAAATTACTTCAAGAATATTCGCAATTCTTATGAGGCTCATCTATTTAGTAGGGTTAATTTTGATATTAATTGACACTATGCTTACACCTATTTTTTATTGTACGCTGCAGCTGAGATTTAGGGAGTTTATGAACAAAATTTTGTAAACATATTCTTGGTGTTCCAAAATTTTGAAAGTTAGCGGTAGCAGGTAAATTATGAAGTTTTCCTTTGCCTTGAAATGCTGGATAAAGACAAATGAGTAAACAATACATGCCCATTGGACTTTTACAGAGCAATGTTTTATTCCTAATGCAAATTCTAGGGCTTTTAAATTTGAACGTTACTTAATAGTCTAGGTTTCAGGCATTGAAAGGCAAAATCGTATCTTTTAACTCTATTCAACACAAGCAGTTGATTTCGAGTACCATTTGTATCATGCTGTAAAAATACTTTACTTTACGACATAAACATTTTGCAAATTATGTTATGCAGTTAATTACTATTTGTCATGTAATCGTAGAACTATTATGATGCGTTCATTCAATGCCGCCCTTCCTTGTTGATCTTGCTTTTATATTGAATGTAGAAAAGGCAAACTTATAAATTATGAAATTTAACCGTTGAAAATATAACTGCTTCTTAGATAGTTTTTAGATTTTCTTTGTGTGTCTAAAGTCCTTGATGTTTTGATACTGTTGTGATTATCTATCACTCAAAATTAAAAAAATAACAATATGTCAGTACCATATTAAGTATGTTAAGGAGGTCAAAGAATTTGAAATACCGAGTTGCAAATGATTAATTTGTCGTACCCCTTATCTTCTTGAAGCTGATTTATTTTATAAAATACAAGTTAGCAGTGAATTATTCAAACATTCCTATTGTTAAAATCAAAGGGCTGCAACCTCTGTGGTATTTTCTGATCTTTGCAATCTAAATCATACTGACTATCTGTATGTCTTTTCCTATATAAGTTTATTTTTATATACTATAATTAATCTTACGCAGCGACTGCGTCTATAACAGTTTGAGATTGATACATATGGAATTTTGCATGACTAGAGTTGCACCAAAAAATCATTTTCATTTTTTATGACGGCCATACTTTATCCTTGCATATCGTGGCTACTTCCTTAAAAGAGACACTTCAAAAAAAAAGTTGCCTCGACTAGGACTTGAACCTTGGGCCTCTCACACCCTAAACGAGCGCGCTACCTCTACACCACGGTGAAGTAATACATATGTCGCTTGAATAATAACAAATACATTGTAATTCTAAATTGAGAATTTCCATTCCGTGTTTGTAATCCTTACTAATTTCGAGGTATTTTCTTCACTATAAACCTGTTGTTTAACACTGATGAAAATAATTTAGCGAAAATCTTCTCGCCAAAACAGTACGATATGTATATATTCCACTACTCGACAGTCAGATTTATGTGTTATACGCTCTGGAGTATTCGGTAATCGACATAGCTAAAAATAGCATTTTCTTTGATTAAGCTTTACGGAAATAGCCGAACATTTTTCATTGGGTAAAAAAGATATTCATCCGCGAAATTTGTGATTGTAATCTCATATTTCTATTGACTACTCTAAACTTTTAATGCACTGTAATTCGTTAAATGCATACATTAAAAATTATTCTTTATTTTAAATTGCTGGTTTTTAAGCAGTTCTGAGTGAGAACTACTTTGCGTTGTTAGGTCTGTTAGGAAAATTTGTGTTAGACCGTGGATGTTAGCTATGTATTTACTGATCTTGCGATCAGAAAATACAAAAACTATAAAGGAAAAAGCCCCGGCGTCGATATAATACCAATATAAATACAAAGTATAACCCATTGCTGTAGATGGCAGTATCACTACCACTTTCTTTTATTTCTTTGTCTTATAATATATAATACATAGATGATATGTCGGTTAAATATACATTCAACATATCAAAATAATTCATAATTCAATATTGGCAAATAGGCAAATATTTAGATATTTGAAAATTAAAAAAGGTAATAAATGATTCCTTATTAATTTTAATTCCCAATTTTAAGTACCTAAAATATCGTTTAATTTCTATATATTAAGACTGTTAAAGTAGAAATAGAAAGAGAAATGTTTAACTTGTGGAATTTATTTTGAGATCGAATAAAAAAACCGACAGCAGTACAGCAAACTAGATGCTTAATTTGATTGATAATTTACAATGTCAATATTCGTTTATTTCGCCAGGAAGGTTTCACTACCGGGTATATCAACCGGATATAATTTCATGAGAAGGCAAACTACCATTAAAGAGTTATATCACGTTGCTTTATATATATTCAAACAATTAAAAACATTATTATTTGACCGAAAATAAAAAAATTACAAACAGAAGTATCATTTTCGATATCAATGTAATATTCTAAATTTTGTCTAAATACATAAAAATTGAACTTAATGAAAATCCAACATTCAACATTTGCTTAGTCTGTTTGTCCCAAATATGTACTTATAATGCTTAGCTTTCCAGTTTAACAAGTCTATTTCGGGATATCAAGGTCGGGCAATTACTTTTACAATGAACAGACTGTAACTTTTTGTTGACTTCATTGCTTCCGATAAATCTATTTCACGTTTTATGATGTTTATCCTGTTAAATGATACAATTTAAAGTCATTAAATCGCATTATGAGATTAAGAAACAGAGAAGAATGCAAACAATGGAAGAAGTAATTTGATATTTATAAATGTGTTTTTGTTTTTGCTTTTCTGATATCACACCGACCTTAATTTATCATACAATTTCTTAGTTTATTCAACTATACTGTTTATAAAATTCAGAATGAGGTTAGAATAATAAACAGATATTAGAGCCTGAACTTTAAAGGTAATTTCATTAAAGAATTACCGAAGATCAAATGATTCATACAAGACATATTTGAATGTACCCTTTTAATATCTCCTTAAAACTAAACTAAGAATTTTAAGTGAACATTTAATTTATTCTATGTTACAAGTCACAAAAACCTGAATTGTGGTACTGGCTCAAGTTGTTGGGTTATCTTTCTGACACATATATTCTGCTTTGCTATAAATGGTCTTTTGCTAGACTGTTTTGTCAATTTTTTTTCTCAATAAAAATAGTGAACCGATGTCTCGTCATAAATGACAATATTTACATTAGAATGTACTACATGATAATTTGGAAACTGGTACATTCATTGCAACGCTTTCGCTTTTCTGATCTGTCAGCAGATTCGAAATTCGTTCAGCTCTATATTTCTGTTTTCATTTTGCGGTTGGGATTTGTATGAATTTGAGTGAACTTTCATTAGAAAACCTTAAATTTCTTAATGTCGAATGAACAAGCTGTTCTTTTTCTTTAATTTACTTTTTTGATTGTTCTTTTTTCTTTACTTTACTTTTGTTGATGAATGTTTTCAAAAACAATCGTCACCAAGAGTATTTAAAGTTCTGGTTATGTCAAGACAACAAATATCATGATTGATATAAACTATTAAAGTCAGTTGATACATAATAAAAGGCCTGTTATATCGTAAATTCTAACACTATCGGATTTTTTTCTATATAAACAAAGAAGGCCCGAAGCGTGCATTATTCTACAACAATGCACTCGCCGTTCTTATTATCTCCCTGTGTATTTTCACATTGAGGGCGCCATTTTGTTTAAACAATCTGATAATAAAAACAATTTTTTGTCGAATTTTGTTGTGAAAGCTATCTAGAATGAAAGATAATGGTCTAACTAAGAAAATGAATCCGAACACCAATATCTTTAATTCAGTCGTTAACGCTGTACAGACGTTTAAAGTGTTGTTTACGTGACGTCACAATGTAGCGCCAAACAGCACGTGCAAAACAATCAAATCAAGTACTACGAGGGATGATCAAAAATAAACCGGACTGTGACTGTCAATTGAAGAATTTTCATCCTATCACTTATTGTTATATATCACACTTAATCGGAAAACAATACCTGTAAACTGATACTATATTTAATCTGATATCGCAAATAGCTTGTCCGTAACAGCGAATTCAAAAACCATGGTAACGCACACCCGGCGCAGTGCGTAAATTCGCCTTGACATGAGGCGCTTTATGCTGCGTGTATTTTACAATATGGCACCATAGATTTCAAAATACGCCAAAACGTCATGTACCATATCTTTGACGTTGTCAGTAAAAATGACTTCATTTAAACCATATTTATATTTACAATCACAATTCAAACGCCACATGTTAATGAAATACTCGCGTTAAAACTATGTCGTCGGAATGTCTCGAAAATCGATCAATAGGAAAAAATTGTCAAATGTAAGACGAGAAACTGTTTAAAACGTAGAAAAAGATTATGGCTATCAAGGGAAAAGTTCAAGAAAGCCACGGCATATTTTTTGATTAGCTTAAAAGATTAAGAAAGGATAATAGAGAAATAGAAACAAGTAAGGGAGAGACAGAAAAAAAATACATTTTCAAGGACGTTGGTGACGTCAATCGCCAAGACGTTGAAAAATGACAGTCGATTGACTGCGGACATTGTCAACGATGTTCGACAGTAACTACGGGACGGTGGATCTTAAAATGATAATAGTTAATGCATTAATTACATGTATTGTATTCTTGGTTTACAATTGTATCAATTATTTTCTTATTTTACGCAGTAGTCTTATGGAGAAATTGTGTCAACAATTTAACAGCCACTGTTCAAATTAGCTATGCGTTTTATTTATTTTAAAATAATGACAATTTTGATCAAAGTTGTATTATTTTGTTATTTTTTCATATGTATGATACATTATCATTCAGCAACATTATTTTTCATTATTTGTAATACATACTATAGTTAATTGCATGTGCGATTTTTTCAACAATCAAGTTACAGAAGGAAATAACGGAAGTTTGCGTCATACAGGAGCTCTTTATCACTGTTTATTCATTCTATAACAATACAATATGATACCCACTTGTACAGAAATATATATAGGCAATGGATCCGCCGCATCAAAATATGATTGTACCACATATTGGCCTACTCCGTGAATGAGTAAAAATCTGCTCCGTTAAGGACAATACGCTTGTGACGTCGTTAACGTCAATTTTAAAGTTATACCGTGCGCCGCATTGCTTTACATGTGCATGCCAATAACACCATAACTTTTTTCTTTGTTAATATTTCTTGTTGGTATTTTTTGTATCATTTAGGGGATAGATTCCGATTTATTTTCCGTGTATTGTTATGTAAATTCATTTAACAGGTTAAGAATCATTTACAAAGTCCGGTTTATTTTTGATCATCCCTCGTAGTACGCTATTTTAATGTCGCAAACGAGTTAAGTTTTACATTTATTTCACTTTTAATAATTTGTATTTCGCTTGAAAAATTATAGAGTGAAATAAAATAAACGAACAAAGTTTTACCAACGTTTTCAAAATTCGTTATTCTCAAAATGTTTCTACACACGGTAGATTTAACAACAGTTTTTTCAACCCACTGGAACAGCCTTTAAAGAACGTTTCTATGGGAAACTCTGAGGCGAAAACAAATTAAACCACCAAACATAAAGTCCAACTTTATAATAATAGTTATATTTTGTCTTGACGTGTTAGAATGGAAATAGATATTAATTCTTCGTGCATTGTTGTATAATAATGCACGTTTTTCGTTCAAATGCTTTGTAATTAATCACTCAGGCCTATCAGCCTTCGTGATTACATTACTACGCATTTGAACTCAAACCGTGCATTATTCTACAACAATGCACTCAGAATTGATATCTATTTCCTAATTATTATATTGAAAATATCTTGTTTCATATTAAACACAGAGAACAAAAAATTAAGTCATTATGTATTGATTGTAAGTGAGAGATACATGATCCAGTATAACATATCATAAATTGTTTAAAATAAAATATTGTTCTACATACAAATGTTTATGAATGCTAACAACATTTTTGCAAGAATTCTTAAATAGAAATATCCAAACGAATCAATTGTTTTTATCAATATTTGAAATACTTATTTGAAATGTGCCCAATGTAGACCAATCTACTAAAATGTTGACGTACTAGTACAAAATATTCTTTATAATGCTATCTGCTAAAATGCTTGAAAAAAATCGGTTACAAAGCAATTGATGATGGTTTCATTATTCATATTGTTTACATATTCTAAAGGTCACGACTACATGCTAAAATAAATCGTTTACAAAACAATTATGGTTTCAGTAATATTGTATACATATTCTTAATGTCACGGCAATTGACTGTGATCAGTAATCACAGCGAGAAAACATATGTTTTATTGTAAAACGATTCTTTAGAAGATTTCCTAATTTCCTTGTCAAGGAACAAAGATAAAGCTGATCACGTGATGAGAAATGAACAGGTCTTGTTAGTAGATATTTCGACAGTGCTCCTTCGTCGAATCTTTGTCATAAACATACATTTTAACTCTAGTTTATCAGTTTAGTTCTAGTCGAGAAGTAGGACATTCTCTACTCTAAAAGAAATTGACGCCTGCGTTTAATTTAGAATATGTTTAGGCTGATATGAATTTCTCGAAAATGTTATATATTGCAAGTCCTCAGGACACGGATTTCAATATCCTTGATTCAAAAGATTGAGTACCGCTAAAGAATGTTCCAAATTGCATGGGAAGTATAAAAAATACCAGTACAGATTTTTAACTTTATCGAATTAAGTCTGCAACAGTATACCTTTAAAATACTACTGATATTTTAATTGTATTGATACTTAAGTAGAAAAGACAAAGGACACGTGAATATAAATAATTCATCTTTAACAGTACTGGCAGTGTAATTGCCTATATAACGTAGGGTTAGACATGGTTTGTCAAAGATTTGATACTATACCGAAACAGTATTGAATTTTGCTTTATATACATGTAGATTATATGTATAATGGAATGCCGAAAGTTTATGTTGACTCGTATTTCCTCCACATTTTTCTAGTAATATTAGGCACAGTGCCGAAAGGAATAAACCCTGGTTGATCCTGCTTGTAGTCATATGCTTGTCTCAAAGAATAAGCCATGCAACGGTCCCACCCGTTATTCTATTGTTAATTTATAACATTTTGTAAAGTTGACCATGGGCATTTGCCAACATATTTGAATTATGTATGATCTATTTTAGGATTGAGTTCTTGTATAATTTCTAACGATGCTTCTCATTTTAGTGGTTTTAAATTGTACTTCTTTGTAAATTATTTTCAGTCAATAGCACACTGAGTTCTTCTAATTTGTGCCCAAGTGCGCGTGTGTTCTTTGCGATATCCTTGGCATGTGAAAATTATATATCATTTTATCTTTCAAACATCCTGCTTTCCTTAAAAAGGTTATAACCTTTACTTCTATGGAAGTGCGATAAAGTTTATCTGTTTTATCATCCATCTTGTTTAAATAAATTAGCTCTATCTGGACATTGCTTCTGATATCTTAAGCAGTTCCGATAAGATTTCTGTAAATAGCTTAATGGAGAAAATAATTTGTTTTACTTGGTCAATTACAAAATTATTTGGGTAATTACGCTATGAGCTTTCTTTCGTAAGAAAATACGACCATTTTGAGAAATTGAATTATAGCTGTACTTAACAAAGATGATTTACGTAGATTATCTAAAATGCCTACTGGCCGCTAGTTTACTAATTTAATGTCTATATGTACACAAAATCGCGATCGAATGACTGTTTAAAGGCTTTTTTATTTAGATTTTTCCAGTTTGATATTAAAATTAAACATTACAAACAGATAATAATCTGGAAGTGTTTTTAGAAAGTATGACAAAAAAATCCAAGGTGTACATAGCTTGACCATATACAGGGAAAACTATACTGAAATGCCGAGTAATTTACACGTCGTACGATTTTAGCAATGCAAATATGGACATCGTTTTAAAAAAAGTTTGAAGGTTCTTTTTCAAGTTAAAATTATACAAATTATAAAAATAGAAGTATAGAAGTATACTTTGTGTAACTGGTAGTTAAGGACGCACAGAAAATTTACACTTTTTTAATACAACGATGAAATAAAACATTTGTTTGTTTGGATTCAAATTCACATGAGTAGTAGGTCCTTTTAGCACAGCTAGATTAGTCATTTTAAATTTTCTGATGATATAGAAACATAGGCATTTAATGAACGTTCAGTATAATACAAATCAATTTTCTTTGTATAACTTTACTCACTTGGTTTCCTGACACCTTCAAATATTTCACATATTCTTCATTAAGCTTTTGATAAAGCAAACAAAATAGTATTCATTTTTTTCTCGTTTTGATAAACCATGTAATGTCATTTACCAATAATTTAGCGGACAGGAGATTTTTAACGTATGAATGTATATTAGGGAATCACGAAAGTAAAACACAATATTACCGCCGTAAGGAAATACATGTATATGTTTTACTTAAATTCATAGACATCATGGGTTTACAAGGTTATTTGTATGCAAATCTATTCCATGTGCATTACACATGGCAATTATCTATAAATATTTTCTCGCTAGTGTGTGTGTTATTCATTTAAATTTTCAACAATCAGCATACTTTTATTGCTAGTTATAAAGACAATTAAAAACAACTATCTAAAAAATGTACCACTTATATACAATTCTTCAATATTTGACGTAGGATACATTATATAGAACCACTCTCTAAACGATTGAATTATAAGAGACTTAGCTTAAGAGTCCTTTGATTGTATTAAGATTATTTATGAAAGCTGTAAAATATATTAAAACACACACAGAGCTCAGTAAACCATATCTAAAACAGGATTTTCAACACACAGTAAATAAAAAAAATAATGATATAATTTTATGTTATATAATATGTTTTCAAAAATAGTTAAGAGTTTTATGTTTTGTGCCGTATGTTCACGTTTTATTTGTACTCTGATCTATTGTGAAAAGGTTTATCAGCAACATATCGAATGCACTTTAATAGTTAAGAGTACGTTTCACATTCGTCTATTTCAGTAAAAGCAATAGATTAGCTTGTACAAAAGGATGATAAGAGATTGTCACAAAAGTCACTTTGAACACAATACAGAGTTATCTGTGAAAATTGACATATTGTTTGGCTGAGAACGCATTATGGACACAAACAGCTTATCTGTTTTGTTGTTATTGCTTACAAATCAATATATTACAAGAAAATTGAACTAGTAAGCCTTTACTATAATGGTATCGTCTTGACTAAATTACTTCAAGAATATTCGCAATTCTGATCAGACTCCTCTCATTATTAAGTAGGGTTAATCTTGATATTAATTGACACTATGTTTACATCTATTTTTATTGTACGCTGCAGCAGAGATTGAGGGAGTTTATAAATTTAAGAAACATATTCATGGTGTTCCAAAATTTTGAAAGTTAGCGGTAGCAGGTAAATTATGACGTTTTCCTTTGCCTTGAAATGCTGAATAAAGACAAATGAGTAAACAATACATGCCCATTGGACTTTTACAGAGCAATGTTTTATTCCTAATGCAAATTCTAGGGCTTTTAAATTTGAACGTTACTTAAAAGTTTAGGTTTCAGGCATTGAAAGACAAAATCGCATCTGTTAACTCTGTTACACACAATCACTTGATTTCGAGTACCAATTGTATCATGGTGTAAAAATATTTTACTTTCCGACATAAACATTCTGCAAATTATGTTATGCCTTCAGTCCAAAAGTTCAGTACTATTTTGTCATCTAAAGGTAGAACTATTATGATGCGTTCATTAATTACCGCCCTTCCTTGTTGATCTTGCTTTTTATATTCAATGTAGAAAATGCATTAAAAAACTTATAAATTGTGAAATTTAACCGTTGATAATATTGTTGCTTCATAGATATTTTTTGATTTTTCTTTGTGTGTCTAAATTTCTTGATGTTTTGATATTTTTGTGATTATTTATTATTCAAAATTCAAAATATAACAGTATGTCAGGACCATATTAAGTATGTTAAAGAGGTCAAAGCATTTGAAATACCGAGTTGCAAATGTTTCATTTGTCGTACCCCTTATCTTATTGAAGCTGATTTATTTTATAAAATACAAGATAGCAGTGAAAATTTCGGTCCACTGTAATTGATCGAAATTATTTTAGTACCACTATATATATATGAGCAAAGTATAAATCATTGCTGCAGTTGGCAGTATCACTACCACTTTCTTTTATTTCTTTGTGATGATATGTCGGTTAAAGAAACATTCAACATATCAAAATAATTCATAACTCAATTCGTCGAAATCTGAACATAACACTTGTTTTAAATTAGATCTAAAATGTATATATAACATACTAGTGGAAAACGATTCTCAAAAAGATTGCAACATAGAATACCTACAAATAAAGATGTCCGTCTTCAAAATTATTACGATATTGCATAAAACATAGCTGGCCTAGACTCTTCGATTTTAGAATCCCATTATACTAATGAAATCATATCTTAGCTAGACCTTTGTAAGAATTGCTTATTTCTATTTAAATGACTATTGGATTTGGGTTTATATTTTGACTTGTTTGATATTGATCATTTTGGATTACATCTTAAAGACATATTTATCTAAGTAAGGGCATACAATGTCATTAAGTTCATATTAGTATATTCTGGTACTAAATACTATAATCGCAATCGGCAAAATAGGCAAATATTTAGATATTTGAAAATTAAAAAAGGTAATAAATGATTTCGTATTAATTTTATTTTCCAATTTTAGGTATCTAAATAAAGTTCAATTTCTATATATTAAGGTTGTTAAAGTAGAAATAGAAAAAGAAACGATTAACTTGGAATTTATTTTGAGATCGAATAAAAAAATCGATAGCAGTACAGCAAACTAGATGCTTAAAATGATTGATCATTGTTATGCATATTTTACAATGTCAGGAAAGTTTCACTACCGGGCAAATTAACCGGATATAATTTCATGAGAAAGCAAACTATCATTAAAATAGTTGTATCATAGTTTGGAGACCTTTCTGTTGAAAATGTGTCAGGGTTAAATCGTATACATATACATGCACAGTGCGTTAACTGGAGTGCGGGTATTAGTTACCCGCACTCCAGAGCATGCCCATTGATTGGCTCATTTTTGCTGGGGTTTACATATTGTGACGGCAGAGAAAGGGAAAGCGACAGAAATATCATATTCAGATGTTCGTTCATTGGTCCATTTTTGCCGGGGTTTCATATTGTGACAACAGAGAATGTGTTTTTATGTTTGACTATGATACAAAAGAGAAAGAACACCAAAACACTCGGCAATCTGATTAATACTCGGGGGCTACGCCCCCTCGTACAAATCAGATAGCCTCGTTTTCGGTGTTCTGTCTATTACTTATATCACGTTGCTTTATATCTGTTCAAACAATTAAGAAAACAATATTATTATTTAACCGAAAATAAAGAAATTACAATCAGAAATATCATGCTCGATATTAATTAAATACTCTAAATTTTGTCTCAATACATAAATATTGAACTACATGAAAACCCTATATTCAACATTATCTTGGTCTGCTTGTCTTTGTCTGCTTATAACTTAGCAAAATATGCACTAATTATGCTTAGCTTTCATAATCAACAAGTCTATTTCGGGATATCAAGGTCGGGTAATTACTTTCAAATTGTTGTCTAAGAAGAAATGTAATCTTCTCGAATCAAGGGTTTTCCGTCATTCTCCACATGAATGCTATTTGATCCTAGTCACTGAGATGGTAAGAAATAACGATATTTGGAATCAGAGAGCGACTCATTAATTTGTAATAACGTTTAGCTCACTTACCTAAGTGTTTGTTTCCCAAACAAATTAAAACGAATTATCTAGATGTAAGTATTTTGATTTTAGTGTACAATTTTGCATTCAATTAAAAATATTTAACTTTCAAACAGGTTCTTTTATTTTGCATATTGAAAACATCACACCATCACACATTTTACACTATCTAAATAAAAAGCTTACCAAAATAACAAAAAAGGAAAATACAATACAACATAGACGAAATAAAAAATAATTGGTAAGACATGCGAGTGAAACAAATCGATTCACAAAGATAGTTTTTTTGTTATCTGGAAGCCATATATATGAGTCACAATAAACCATTTTCACTTTGTGTGCAATGTCCTTTTATATTTATGTCGTTCTCTAGAGAATTATAAATTTAACCCTTTTATAACTTGTTTGAATTACATTTCACAGCACTTTAAAATAACACAATCAAGTTCATTATTAGGTTGTTTTGACTTAAAAAAACTCATTTGAAATGCGCCCATTGTATAATGTTGACGTACTTTTATAAAATATATTATTAAATTAAGATAAAAAATCGGTTACAAAGCAATCTATGATAGTTTTATCATATTAATAATATCACGGCGATTGACAGATATCATAAATACTTTATCTGTAATCACAGCGAGAACATATCTGTTTTTATTGTAAAACGATTATTCAGAAGATTTCTAATTTCCTGGTCAAGGAACTAAGATAAAGCTGATTTTGTGATTGGAAATAATAGGTCTTGTAAATAGATATGTCCACAGTGCTCCTTCGTCGGATGTTTGTCATAACCATACATTTTAATTGTAGGTTATCAGTCAAGTTCTAGTCGAGAAGTAGGACATACTCTGATCTAAAAGAAATTGACGCCTGCGTTTAATTTGGAATATGTTCTCGAAAATGTTATATATTGCAAGTCCTCAGGGACACGGATTTCAATATACATGATTCAAAAGATTGAGTACAGCTAAAGAGTGTTCCAAATTGCGTGGGAAGTATGAAATATACCAGTACATACTTTTTACTTAATCGAATTAAGTCTGCAACAGTATACTAAAAAAAGAACAAGTTATTTGTATTGATACTTTAGTAGACAAGACAAAGGGCACGTGAATATAAATAATTCATCTTTAACAGTACTGGCAGTGTAATTGCCTATATAACGTAGGGTTAGACATGGTTTGTCAAATAAATGTGAAGAATTGACTCTTTACCGAAACAGTATTGAATTTTGCTTTATATACATTATATGTATAATGGTATACTGAAAGGTTATGTTGACTAGTATTTACTTTACAATATCTGGTAATTTTTAGGCACAGTGCCGATGGGAACATATGTATGCTATAAACCCTGGTAGACATATATTTGTCACAAAGATAAACCGTGCAACGGTCCCATTCTTAAGTAACAAACACCCTTTTAAATGTTTGCCGTGTCAGCAACTATTAAATGATATTATTTAGTTGCATGCTTACAAGAAGGGTTGTTCAATAAATGCATGCCCAATCGTTATACTTCAGTAACAAACACCCATTTAAATGTTTGCCGTATCAGCAACTATGAAATGATATTATTTAGTTGCATGTTTACAAGGTTTGCTCAATAAATGCATGCATATTATGAACTTAATTAAAACCTTAGATTAACTGATCTAATCTATGGTTCTTAACATATTAATGTTTTGGAAATGAGTAAACAATAAGACGGACTACATTTGTTTTCAAATTTGAGATAAAGATATGTTTGTCATGTTGACTTTACACAATGTTGTTACAAAAGCTAATTGCTCTTAGCTTAAAACACAAATATTTGTTTCTAGACAGACAGTACAAATCAAAGAAATACACTCTTGATAATAATAATAATAATAATAATAATAATAATAATAATAAAAATAATGATTTGTGAAAAAGGACTACAGCATATCAAAATATCAAAGAATGTCATAATTTAAAAAAAAATAGAATATATAGAGGTGCAGAAGCACAACAAGATGGTATAATTGTTTTATTTTTGTGAGACAATAATTGCTCCGCGCCCAAAGGCGCGGAGCTATTTGTGTTTACTATCTTTTTTTGTCCATGGGCCCGGATTTTATCAATTAATCCCTTCGATTTACAGCTAAAAATAAATTCGGCTTTAATAACTCCTTTCGATTATTTTATTGCCCCCCTTCGGTGATTCGCAGCGTTTCATATTAATAAATGAGAACCGGAAAGCAGTGCTGCTGTTACAGTACATGAATTCGAAAGCTATAAATAGCTATAAATGTTCTGATTTTTGACACTTAGGTTACAAGTACAAATGTTGCTGCAATGCAGCCGCGCAAAAATGCGCTCATTACAGATACCTTACCCAATTGTTCCTACGCACAGGTCATGTTATATTCAGATTAAGTACTATTGTAGATTTTTTCCGAATGTTTTGTAAACCATTTTTTGCATCATTATACTTATCTTATTTAAAAAGAGGGGAAAGATATTTAAAATAATAAAATGCTTTCACTGATGCCTACCTGGTAATTTTAAGGAAAGTAATTCCATTGAATACAAACAATACTTAAAAGACTTGTAAATGTAATGTGACATGACTGTATTGTGTTCTGTTTGTGTCCCTACTGTTGTCAGTAACATAAGATGATAAAAATATCAAAGTCTGTTTTTTTATTATTAAAACCCCTAATTAGGTTTTTATATCCCCTACGTAGGAGTTATAAAGTCCTACGTAGGACTAATAAAGTCCTACGTAGGACTTACAAAGTCCTACGTAGAAGTTATAAACCCCTAATTAGCCTTTTTTTATCTCCTACGTAGGAGTTATAAAGTCCTACGTTGGAGTTACAAAGTCCTACATAGGAGTTATCTTTTTTTATGGAACATGTTAAATTGGCACCAGGACGCTTCCGTATCCTGGTGCCAATTTAAGATTTTCTATAAAAAAATAACTCCTACGTAGGACTTTATAAGTCCTACGTAGGACTTTATAACTCCTATGTAGGACTTTATAAGTCCTACGTAGGAGATAAAAAAGCCTAATTACAGGGGGTCGAACGTATAGCGGTGCGATACTCCTTTAAGCGAGGTGAATTCATGCGATACGCCCTAATGGTGGACGGGAGCGAAAACGAAAGTGGGTATGAGCTTGTTTTTTTCCAAATATTTGTTGTCTATTGTAATTTTTTGAAGAATAGCATTGTGCATGCTGATCAGAACTTATAATTGTGCATGATTGTCAAAATAAAGTACTAAATTTTATAGAATTGAGGAAGTTATTGAGGTATTTGTTGCTGCAAATTCAACCGTCAATCTGATATGCACATGCAAACGAATAATGTATCAGTCGTTTCAAAACGAGATATTCGATAAATTTAAGTCCCAACATGTTTTTTTTGGAAACAAAACGATATACAAGAGTAGTTTTCCATATCTATTCGAAAATATATAAACTATTTCCAGTTTTCTTACTGTACGCCTAATATTTGGTCCGATAAACCAACTGTACGCACAAATGTTGGTATGTTTTTCTGTAGCAACTTCCTCATTACAGTACATTCTTATTCAGTTTTGATGAAATATCAAGTTTTGAGTTTGTATGTTAATAGTGTCAATTAAAACAACAGTGTCAATTAATGTATTATACTATGGTATAGTTAATTCAAATATTCTTTTCTCACAAAGGTTAATCATCAAAATGAGATAAGTTATGCACAGAAATTTGAAATTCTATCAAGTAATCAATAGTCACGATAATATTCGTTTTGTTTCTTCCATTTTTTTACAATGGAACTTGAAATTTATAAAAAAATACTGGTTTGATTTCCTCTATGGATTGGATGTTATATATTATATACAGAGCACATCATTGTATTTCATTAATTCTGATGTTTGTCATTAGCTTTGTCGCTTTGAATATGTAGTAGTTTTTGTAGTTATAAAAGGAAATAATTACTTCAAATATAATTGTTGAGTATTTACATTCTACATTTTCATATGGGGGGAGGTGTGTAGTAGTTTTTGTAGTTATAAAGGGAAATAATTACTTCAAATATAATTGTTGAGTATTTACATTCTACATTAAAATAAAGGGAAATAATAATAAACATTTCATTTTCAAATTAAACATAGCTTTGATATTAAATTGTTTTTGTAATTGTTAAAACAGTATATTATTATGAAATTCTGATGATTGGTTAAAAATTTGGTATACTTTGAGAAATTTTAAAACCATGTTAAACATTATATTGTGAGTTAAATATAAACTCCTGTTTGCATTACTGTAATCGGTGGATTTCTAATTGGATTGGACATAAGTATATTGTTACTGGTCCTAAGTTTGTGGTAAGGTAATGGTAAGAAGCCTGAGGAAAGTTAATAGTAACACCTCGATAGGCTACACTGCCACTGATGAAGTTGTACTAATTAACACTTCAGACATTATATATTTGATGAAATCATATTGAGTTAAATTGTACTTTGGGAATATTTATGTATTATAAATGAAATTTAATCTTATTGCACAAAATTAAATGTCATTAATTTGATCTGTTTTGTTGTTACTGTTGCTAAATTAGGCCCAGTGCTCGAACCATTCGGGGCTGTAGTCACCCCGCAAACTAATCCGGCTACAAATATATAATTATGCTACTCCATAACCAGTGTATACCAAACAGCTTTGTGTTTTTGCTTATGAAAGCATTCATACTTTTAGTGATTTAACATATTTATTTGCTAGTAGTTTTATTTTTAAAACTAGGCTTTCTCTGCAACATTTAATGTATAGCATTCCCCCTCACTTTTTTGTAAATATTCATTTCCACTAGGAGTTACTCTTATTGTTAAAGCAAGTGTACCAAGAGATTTGTACTGCTACAGGCCAACAGCACTTTTTAACAGTAAAAAGTCTGGGCAAGTGTTTTTTATGTGAATAAAAGTATTATAGATTACAGTATCTGTTCGGGAAATAAAATAAATAACACACAAGCGTTTGTGAGTAATAGTAAAAATATCAACCCTCCTAAAATATTGTTTCCCTCGGCTAACACCTTGGCTAACAGTATTTTCCTTGGGATGATATTTTAACTGTAACCCACAAACCCATGTGTTATTTATATACTACTCCATAAGCAGTGTGACCCAATCTAATATTATATACTCAAAAGCTTTTTGTTTATTTGCACATGTGTCAGTATTTGTACTTGTGGTACTTTACCTATCTACCTAAAGATTTTTACCACCTGGTTCTCAGTCTCTATCTCTAGAACAGCAGTGAAATGTACTTTCACTGTATTTTATAGGTTGTTTGAAATGTTCAATTCTATTTATAATATGAAAAAACTATCAGTTTGACAGCAGCATGTACAAACGATCTTAGAACCTCATGAAGTAAAACAGCCCTTATATCACATATTAACTGCTATTTTTCTGAAATGTTCTGCTTTGAAAGTGAGTTAATTTATACAAGATTTCTTAATTGGTTTCTTAAATTCATTCTTACATATTTTGGTCAAATTCCTACTTTTTATCTAAGATCTTAGAGTAAAGGTTACTTTTTTCCAACTCCTAATTATCACAGGATAATTATTATTAATTATTCAAATTAAGTTCAAACACTTATATAGATGGTTATACAAAACTTTTATTTCAAGTAAATCTTTAAGGAAAGAAGAAGATTTCAGAATTCCGGAAACGGGCAAATATATGGTAGATATCTTAGTATAATCATAGGAAAACATGTACAGCAGATGTAATAATGAAAAATATCGAACCTTTAACAGCGATCGGTTATTTTATCGCACCAAAATCCAGCGTACACTTAATATTTTGACCAGTAAGCGTCTATGTATATCGGAGCACAAAGGTACTTGCTATGCAACTCAATTATGATTACTCTTATAGAATAAAGAAGAAAAAGAAATTATCTTTATTAATATAAGCTTGCATTAAGCGATTTTATTCACCGACCAAAATTAGTTGCCGTCAGTTTACCTTCAATAACTTTTTTAGTTATGGATTTAGGCCTTTGTAATTTTGATGAAATGTGTGTCGGTCCTATCTTCACATCCTCAATACAAAATATGCAATTGTTATCGAAGATTTATGAAATACTTAATAAAAAACCCTCACTCTGACGTGTGTTTACACGGGTAAATCCGCCATTAGGGCGTATCGCATGAAATCACCTCGCTTAAAGGAGTATCGCACCGCTGAATAAGGAGCCCGTGCGTACAAATCAATCCTGTATTCCGAAAAATCACATGCGCTAAAAGTGATAAAAAAGTGATAAAAACAGAGGGGGTAGTGTGGTCGGGGCAACATATATTCATATAGGCCTACTAAATTTTTTATCATTATTTAAAAAATTCATAACATATACCGTATTAATTAATATCTTTTAAAATGTATCTTATACAGATTCATCGGAGAAAAGTTACGAAAAGCTTAAGGTGCCTGGTTCAGCACCGATTCTTGGCCAAGATATTCCCAGAGCGTTGGATATGTTTTGCGCATCGCGCTTCTTATTCGGCGAGCAGGTCGCCCGCAGTAAATTTTCCAAAACCCTTTACCCTTTATTTCCCATTTTGACCCTTTTGTGTCCTCTTTTGGTTTTGGTTGGGTGTCTTCTGGGTACCCCGTTTGTGTGGCTGGATTGAGTAGGGGGCTGTGTTCTGCCAACGTCGCCTTGTATGTTTGATTTTTTTTCTCATCTTTTAATCAGAAAACAAGTAACAAATTGGTGTAATTTCTCAAAGATCGTTGAAAGACATGCAAAGTTCTCATGATATATTAATCCATTGATTGTTGCAGAGAATTACTTGGCCGTTTAATGTATCCATGTGAGTTTTATATTTAACTCCACATAATCTATGTTATACGCAACGAATTTTAATTAATTAAGTGACATTTCTGAAAAGAGATTTTAAAATATCTTTGCGTGTACTTTTTGATATATTAAAAGCTAATGAATTATTTAACAGGCCAAAACATCCACTGAACTTAGTCACAATATCATCATTCTTAATATATTGTTACAATAGTTGCTACTTATGAAGGTGCAGAATGACGGTCTCTCCCGCGAGGGCATTGGGACAGTGTACCTCGCATTTTAAACGCAAGCTTAAATGTAAATAAACCCATCTTTGTCCGAGAATCTCAGTGTTACCTGCGGCGTATGTGGTGGACTAACGTAAAATTGACAATTGCCGTCCAACGGCCCTGGCTTTTCTGAAGGAAGCAAGGCTGTGTACCCAAACGTGGTCATGCCAGTTCTCGGAAACAACTGAACTAAACCGTCAGAAGTACGTACTATAGAGACTGAGCGTATGTCTTGTCTAGGTCTCATAAAAGTTCAAAAGGGCGAGTAGACAACTTTGCATACCAACAAAACAGACGTCTGGTGTTTGTTTTTGTTTGTTTGTTCATTTATTTTTTTTATTTTGAAATTTATAGAATACGGGAGATTTGTTCCTAAAACATCAGTTTCAAGTTCGCAAAATAGCAAATTTGTGCTGCAAAAAAATCAATTATAAATAATTAAATATAAGAAAAGTTTTATGGCATATATAAGGTACTTATTCATTTTACATATTTTAAAATTAATAAAAAGAGTTTGAAATCATCACCAATATGTTGTCAAAATAGCCTCTAGATAGTTACGAAATGCCAGGATATCGCTTCTTCTTTCAAAACTTTTCTCGGGGGAGCATGCCCCCCAAACCCCCTAGTTAAGGAGTACATATCAAAATAGCTCAGTTACGCCCTAGGACTTTGTAACTCCTACGTAGGACTTTATAACTCCTACGTACGAGATATAAAAACCTAATTAGAAGTTTTAAAGTCCTACGTAGGACTTACAAACTCCTACGTAGGACTTTATAACTCCTACGTAGGAGTTAAAAAAGCCTAATTAGGAGTTTATAACTCCTACGTAGGACTTTATAAGTCCTACGTAGGACTTTATAACTCCTATGTAGGCCTTTATAAGTCCTTTATAAGTAGGACTTTGTAACTCCTACGTAGGAATTAAAAAAGCCTAATTAGTCCTACGTAGAACTTTAAAACTCCTAATTAGGTTTTTATATCTTATAAAGTCCTACGTAGGAGTTATAAAGTCCTACGTAGGACTTATAAAGTCCTACGTAGGAGTCATAAACTCCTAATTAGGCTTTTTTAACTCCTACGTAGGAGTTATAAAGTCCTACGTAGGAGTTTGTATGTCCTACGTAGGAGTTACAAACTCCTTATTAGGCTTTTTAATCTCCTACGTAGGAGTTATAAAGTCCTACGTAGGATTTATAAACTCCTACGTAGGAGTTATAAAAACCTACGTAGGACCTTAGAAGTCCTACGTAGGAGTTACAAACTCCTAATTAGGCTTTTTAATCTCCTACGCAGAAGTTTATTTTTTTATAGAGCATTATGAATTGGCACCAGGACGCTTCCGTAAATTTCAGTGACATGTACAGCATACGTTTATTGTAGGGGCGGGGGACAGGGGGGAGTGGGCTAACAGCTTAAATGTAATTAAAATTAAAAGATGACAATTAAATGTACAGTATACTACATATTGTTGGATTAAATGAAATAAACTCCGTGCAAACGCAGTGAAAACGACAAGGCCTGAAGGAGGCAGGTCCAGATCTGCGCTCCCTCAAACCTTTAATTGTTTCTAAATGTAATTGTTCTGAACCTTGGTATATCTACACTTTTTTGATACCAAAAAGAAGAACTTTTTAATTGAACAAGACATCTATATGATAAATATATATATATATATATATATATAATATATATAATATATATATATATATATATATATATAATATATATATATATACAAACACATTCCTCCATTTACGGGGCATCGGTCTATTTGAGACCATACTTGTGGGTGTATATTTAATGTGGGGCATACATAAGGCCTCGCAACTCTGGCATGTTTAAAACGATGTATGGGGGCGTAGGCTACCCTTCTAACATAGTGCCCCCGGGTAGGCCGGTTTTTAGTAGTAAATGATATATGTCCCACAAATGTATATATTTTTAATGGGGTTTTATGTTATTGGTCAATATGTTTTCACCTATGGTAAAATCAAATATATAGTTTATATATATAACTTAGTACCCCTTAGTTCTGTTGTATGGAAATGTTCATTATAGGCCTATATAGTGGCGTATATAAAAACTGACTGCATGAAATAATGCCACTCAACTCGGTCTTATATATGGGCCCCGTAAGTTGAAGATATGTGTGAATATATATATATATATATATATATATATATATATATCGTGATTATTTTTTATAAGGCACTTAAAACTTCTGTTTCTACAGTTTTGATTATTGATAAATGTAGGATATGCATATCTCCTTTTTAAATAGTGTATCACATTTACTGTTAAACTTATTAAAAACAATTCAATAAAGTACACTGCATTATGCTCTAAATTGCAATTAAGCAGGCTCTAATCGAGATCAAAGACACTTTGTTCTGTAATTTGTACCAATCATGTTGCTTTCATTTACAGATGAATATCATTATTGATATGAAAATGTTTCGTATATAAGTTATTTACGGATTTCTGACAGTTACTACTGTTTTAGAGAACTAGATTGTAAGTGAGGAAGATCTTAGTTGAATCATAGTTTGCCATTTTGTATCGTTGAATATTTAAGACAGCTTTCTAAGTACAAATGAGCCGCGCCGTGACAAAACCAACATAGTGTATTTGCGACCAGTTCGCTATCAGTTTCTCTACTTGTTATAAGGTTGGTAAGCGAACAGCATGGATCCTGTTTGCGCGGTCTGGTATGGATACATGCTCGTGGCAAACGCACTATGTTGGTTTTGTCATGGCGCGGATCAATTATGTTGTAAGCATTCACATTCCTCTTAAGTTTCAACGAGTGAACAAATAAAAAATGTTATAATTCTGAACATAGTGTAATTTTTATTTTTGTTGCGAAAATTTGATCAGGTAACACGTCCTTCCTCAACAGTGAGAATAATATATCGTATTTTTCATAGAGAAGACTTACTGCATGATATTGTTAAAATGATCCTGTAACACAAATTTTTTCTATGGGTTTTTATCATAAATAGGATGCTCAAATTAAGATTTATCAATATTTTAAGTTCCAAAAAGCATTATTTATAAAGATATTTCCAAATTTAACATTTCAGGTCTTAGTCATTTTTTTCAATTTTCAATAAGAAATGAATTCATATATTATGATGATTACATATAATGTGGACACATAATTGCACTACATATTTTACATATTCTTCGATGTTTGAAATTTGTTTTAGAAACATAATTATACACATATATAAAATTTCACTTCAGTTTGGTAACAACCTTATAGTATGATAGTCAGTCTAGTTTATCACTTGGGACGAAAACATTTACAATCCAAAATAACATGTTTTTTTTTTTTAATTTGTAGTTTACTTTTAATTTTGTAAGAAGAATCTAACGGATAATATGAGGTTATGAGGTAATATTAAGGCCCTTAAGTATACCTAAATACCAATTTAAATAAAGCCCCACAGGTCCCATATGAGCCAACTTAACAAAAAGTTGGACAAGCCACAGAATATTACACATCGCAACCCCAGTATGAGACATATTCCTAAGAATATGAACGATACCTGGCCACCAACTCAACAAATATAGTCATATAAGCCAATTTCATATTGTCTGCGAGGAATGATATAGATGGAGTCAAGACCCCCTTTGACTAAAGCTACCTTCAATAAAAAGGCAAAAAATATAAAACTGATCTGTTCTATATCATTTGCTGAATCATACTATGTGTTTATTTCACCAGTTTGGGGATATTTTCATTATCATAAAAAAAATTTAAAAGAAACTAATGTTTGACTAAAATTTAATTCCAAATTCGCCTGTTAAAATCTGGAAAGAATGTTCGTGCATGTCGGTCATGAATACGGACAATATGTGTCAGGTATTAGTCCGAGTTGCATAATCTTATAGGTCAGTCAAGCTAATCATTTATTTTTCTCCATGATGCATATAATGGTCTCATTGGCCTGCCGTGCATAAAAATTGTATCGTCACAAAAATCGACTTGCATACATATTTAGTATCATTCAGTGAATTACTTAATTCAAAATTTATAGGTCACCTTTTGGTTGATAGTTACATTTAAGGACATGAATGGTGACCTGTCCGGGGTCCTGAATGGACTTACTGTTACATGCAGCATTAATCTTTGAAAATACTGAAGATATTTACTTTGAACTTGTCTTTAGGATCATTTTAGAAAGTCACCTTCCAAGGCCCATCAGACATTAATTTTGGCTATAGCTCTTTGTTGGAACAATTTTGTGATCGAATTGGTCAGTTTGTACGTTCTACGGCCTTCTAACCTTGTTTGTACGATAACATGAGAAGGAATAAGCCCAAGTTCATTTTATTCGAAGGGACATTGCCCATGGACAGTAGATAGCCTATAAGTTAAAATCCTTGTCTGATGAATAATTAAGAAGGGACAAGCCATGGTTTATATAACCCAGAAAGATCATTGCACCTGATCAGTAGATGACATCTAATAATTTCGAGGTCATTAGGTCAAAAATCAGGGTCACAGTGACGCTAAACCAGTCAATAAGTTGTATAAATGGCACTTTTACAGGCTGGTGAAGTAGGGGCATCCTTGTACTATAGCAAATGTCTAGTAAATTATGGAAATTCATGTAAATGGTGTAATCTGATTGGTAATTTATCTCGTGGCCACGACGTAGTATCTCGTGGCAACGACTTAGCTATCTCGAGGCCACGACTTAGTAACTCGTGACCACGACATAGTATCTCGTGGTCACGACTTAGCTATCTCGTGGCCACGACTTAGTATCTCGTGGCCATGACTTAGTAACTCGTGGCCACAACATAGTATTTCGTGGCCACGACTTAGCTATCTCGTGGTCACTACATAGTATCTCGTGGCCATGACTTAGTAACTCGTGGCCACGACATAGTATGTCGTGGCCACGACTTAGTTATCTCCTGGCCACGACTTAGTTACTCGTGGCCACGACAAAGTAACTCGTAGCCACGACTTAGCTATCTCGTGGCCACGACTTAGTAACTCGTGGCCACGACAAATTATCTCGTGGCCACGATATAGTAAATCGTGGCCACGACTTATCTATCTCGTGGCCACGACTTAATAACTCGTGGCCACGACATAATATCTCGTGGCCACGACTTAGCTATCTCGTGGCCACGACTTAGTAACTCGCGGCCACGACATAGTATATCGTGGCCACGAGATAAATAAAAACACACATATGTCACCTGTGCCACCGAACTAAATAGTATAAATATTACTACTTGTATTGATACCGATCACGTTTTTTGATTGAAATTGTTCTAGTCAAATATGTAAGACAGCAAAGTATTTTGCAGACATCGTTCATGGTGTAAAGCCAAAACAGACATTGTTAAAAATGCGTTGCTAAGACATCGTTTGTTCAAGTTACGGACATAGTTCGGTCCAAGTGGGAGAAAGTAAGGAATTTGAAAAAAGGAAAATGCTACAGACTTCCTGCTGTATTGTCCTCAACCATTAGTCAGACTTTCTCCATCAGGAAACGGAAAACAACTGTTGTTCTCTTTACATGCTTCATGAGAAACTTATCAGTTGCCATTTTTATGTGCCAAAGTCAATGTTTCCCGTGTTTAAATAATGTCCATGAATTATGTCCATGAATTATGTGGTAGAGTGAAAGTTTAAATTAAGATAAAACTGCATGGGTGACTAACCAGAAGCATTCGTTAGAGTTATGATCGCATTGGTTAAGCTCTAGTTAGTAATTTACCCTCTAACCTAAAACGTTCGTTATACCAAAAATTCTAACGAAAGTGTCGTAAAATAGCGAATACTTCGGAGTACACGTTAGACCTTCGTTGAAGGAAAAACAACGTGTGAAGCACTTTCAACAAACTTTTTATGAGTATGTATTATTTTTATAACGTAGTTTCTTCCTATTTTCCTGATAATAAGTCCTTGATTTGGTGTAACAATCTGTATATGTCTTAATGCGTAAAGTTATTATTTATTTATTTATTATTATTATTATCATTATTATTCTTATAATTATGATGATGATGATGATGATGATTATTATTATTATTATTATTATTATTATTATTATTATTATTATGACTGCATTCATTTTCAAAATAATACGTTACCGTACTCATTAATCTTGAGTAAGCATTTCTTTCGTAAATGATTTTTAGAATAATTCAAAATATCTTTATGCAAGTGATGTTGTTTTTTTCATTCCGCAGACAATGACCGCCATGCTGCTAGAGTATTTAGATAATTGACCGACTTTTGACTCTCATATATTTGAATGCTTCTAAGGAGGTTGATTAATTTCATCAACTGACATAGAGAATACAAAGCGACCTGTTGATCGCCTTAGTTATCTTAAATTAGAGTATTCTTTCTTATTTGTGTTATCTCGAAACAAGCTAACACTATTTGTATTGCATGTTTAACAATACATCACATTCTTTCATGTATGAAATCAAATAGATATAATATGACATTAAAGTTTTAAATTTTTAATAATTAAAAGGCTTATAACTTATACTAGTTCTATATACAAAGTGAAATTAAAGAAATCAGCATAAACGCATTCATGTAGATTCTACAATGAAAGAGTGTAACACAGTATATGGATAAAGTTTGACGCTTTTGGTTATAATGAAATTCAGTGGAGTATATTAAGAAAACCATTATATACCTTTCATGTACTTTAAATTAATGGTTAACCTCTATTTTTGATGAAAAGTAGAGTTTATTAATCGGAACTTGCTTTGTTTCCCAATGTAATTTTCAAGCTAACAACATACGAAGATTTATTAATATTTTCACCAGTGTCTAACAAAGGTTATGTAAAGACAGTTTTACAGAAAAGCAGTTCATTCCTTCATTTGCATCATGAAAATCAAAACAAAAACACGTTGCTATTTACCGCCAATATTTTTGAAAGCGTCGATTAAGATATTAGCGAAGATATTATTGCCATTGGCCAACAATCATAAAATTTGAAACTGATTTATTACCTTATTCTTAAAAAATGATTCACATGTATTAAAGTTTTATACTTTGCCTTTAAAAGAAAAGATAATTAACATTTTCTCTTAAATTGTGTTTAAATCTTTATTTATGTACATGTATTTCATCACAAAGAAATATCAAATCAAGATATATGTTTATTTTTAGCATTTTATAGAGGAGATAACTTTACATTTTTCTGTCATTGTATATTTATCTCGAAAAGTATCCAAATTTTATTATCCCCCGCCGAAAATTTTCGGTGGAGGATATAGAAATAGTCTCCGTCCGTCCGTCCGTCCGACCTTCCGTCCTTCCGTCCGTCCGTCCGTCCTTCCGTCCGACATTTTTGTCCGGAGCATATCTCTAAAAGTATATGAGTTATCAACTTGAAACTTCATAGGTGGATAGACCTCATTGAGGAGGAGTGCAGTGCACAAGAATGATAACTCTACCTTGCATGATTTTTGAGTTATTGCCCTTTGTTATTTTTCAGAATTGATTTTTGTCCAGAGCATAACTCCAAAAGCCTATGAGATATTAAATTGAAACTTCATAGGTGCATAGATCTCACTCAGTAGGTGTGCAGTGCACATGAATGATAACTCTACCTTTCATAATTTTTGAGTTATTGCCCTTTGTTATTTTCATACCTAATTTTTCACCTGAGTGGAGCATAACTCAAAAGTGTTTGAGATATCAACATGAAATGTCATAGGTGGATAGATCTTATTGAGGAGGAATGTTATATGTGGATAGACCTCGTTGAGGAGGAGTGCAGTGCATAAGAATGATAACTCTACCTTGCATGATTTTTGAGTTATTGCCCTTTGTTATTTTTCAGAATTGATTTTTGTCCAGAGCATAACTCCAAAAGCCTATGAGATATTAAATTGAAACTTCATAGGTGCATAGATCTCACTCAGTAGGTGTGCAGTGCACATGAATGATAACTCTACCTTTCATAATTTTTGAGTTATTGCCCTTTGTTATTTTCATACCTAATTTTTCACCTGAGTGGAGCATAACTCAAAAGTGTTTGAGATATCAACATGAAATGTCATAGGTGGATAGATCTTATTGAGGAGGAATGTTGTTCGCAAGAATGATAACTCTTCCCTATACAATTTTTGAGTTATTGCCCTTTGTTTTTTTATGCTATTTTGTCCAGAGCTTATCTCAAAAAGTATATTAGGTATCAACTTGAAACTTCAAAGGTGGATGGATCTCATTGAGGAGGAGTGCAGTGCTTAAGAATGATAACTCTACCCTGCATTATTTTTGAGTTATTGCCCTTTGTTATTTTTCAAAATTAATTTTTGTCCAGAGCATAACTCAAAAAGCCTTTGAGATATCAAAATGAAACTTCATAGGTGCATAGATCTCACTCAGGAGGTGTGCAATGCACAAGAATGATAACTCTACCTTTTATAATTTTTGAGTTATTGCCCTTTGTTATTTTTCATACTTAATTTTTCAATTCAATTTTTTTTCTCAAAAAGTATTTGAGGTATCAACTTGAAACTTCATAGGTGGATAGATTTTACTGAGGAGGGATGCAGCACACAAGAATGATAACCTACCCTGCATTATTTTTCAGTTATTGCCCTTTGTTATTTTCATTCATCAGTATTCACATAGGTTTCAAATCTGTAATCACTATAGCCATCAGTTTTCATTACCAAAAGACCTCTTAAAATAGAATTATTCTGTTCTACTACATATACATTCTTCCAATGAGCAAACACATTCGGCGGGGGATGGCCATGTTGACATGGCTCTTGTTGATTTTTATTTACTTTGCACTTTTACATTTTCTCTTAGATAGTGTTAGATAGTGTACTCCTCTATTTCATCACACATATATAACCTGTCAAGACCGAAATAGTCTGCAAGGCAATGAACTTATATCTAGTCTCTCCTTTTGTATTTTGTTACAAATCCAAAATGTTCAGTTGTAATTATGGTCATATAACAATATTTCTTGTCTATATATTTTGCTAGAAACGTTTTATAATGTTTAAAGCAAATAAACTTGAGTGTATTGTTTTGTATTGTATTGTAATGTATTGATGAATTTTATTAATGAATATACATGTATATGTCTGTATTAAAGAACATTCAAATTCCATTTAACAATTTTATGTATATTTCAGATATTTTCTGATGATATATCTGTTATATAAACATGTATATTTAATTACGTTTAAAACAATTTATCCTCAACACTATAATATCAATTTTTGTTGTTTTGAAATAACGGTCTAGTATAATTACTGAAGCTCATACTATATATAACGCCATTAAAATGTAACGTGACATTGTCTTCAAAGTTTATTTTAAAAATCATTGAAAATAAGAATTGAAATTGTATTGTTTATGCATTTCTATCAATGTATCATCACACTTAGTATGATTATGTACTATGTACATGTCAAAATAAAATAATGTTCTGTTCTGTATTGTATTGTATATCCGAAGACTTAGGATTGCTTCCTTTAGATGCGTTATACGATGAACGTATGGTATACAAACAAACAAACAAACAAACAAACAAACAAACAAACAAACAAACAAACAAACAAACAGACAAACAAACAGACAGACAAACAAACAAACAAACAAACAAAAAGATTTATATAGAGTGTCAACTGTCTTTTGAAGAAGCTGTGTGTTCACAGATATATATGGCTGTACATTTGCACAACAATATTTTAAAACAATTTATAAACAGTTTAAAAACAATTATTTGTACGTGCAATGTAATCTATGCAGGAAAGGCTAATAACGGATGGTGCCAAAATGCTGTGTATACCCTTAACGATTACACAACGATTTCGTTAATGAATTTTACTAACGACTGAACAGCGATAACGTAACGATGCTTTCTGGTTATGCAACAAAAACAATCGTAAAAATAACTAACGTGTTCGTTACGCGATCGCTAACGCTTTCGTTAGCGTGATTTTAACGAAAGCTTCTGGTTACTCACCCCAGTGGTTCGTTAGACCTCTACATCACGGTGAACATTACCAAAGAATGTGAAAATAAAGATCCATTGATCAAAATTGAATTAATATTCCACCCTCGCCCGGCAGTTGTGTGATAAAAACATAATTATGTGGTTCTTAATTATTCCTCTGTCAGTAAAATTAACAAGATTTCCAAATTTATAATAGCCAGACTAGTATATATTTATATCAGAGATTATTTCGTCTAGATTCATATGTATCACAGTATAAATTTTCTGTAATGAATTGTGTGCTTTTTAATTTACAACGTTTTAGAAGACAAGACTTCCTTTCAAAGAAAGAACACTTTAGATTACAAATGCCAAAACGAAATGGTAGAGTTTTACTTAATATATATTTCTTTTTTTATCTTTCCAGTGAAGTTCTACAACCTTTTTTCAGTTTTCGTTCTTCTATGAAAACATCAAAGATGCTTTAATTCAAAGTTCATAACATATTACATTGAAGTCATAGTTTTCATATATTCATATAAAACACTCATAACATTTTACATTATAGTTCCTATAGTGATACCTCTTATGCTCATATTCATGCGTGGATAACATTAGTGCATCTTTAACTTAATTGATTTTTGCATTCAAATAGAGATCTTTATTTAAAATGTACTTCTCTCAAAACTTGTGTTTATATGTTCAGTAAATAAAAATCTGAAAACAAAGTGATCCCTCGGAAGCATTAATCACAACACAATTACAAGAGAATTGCAGACTCGGTTTGATTGAGTCTATACATTAGGGATAATGTATACGTGCAACATCCCTCACGCCCCCTAGCAACGGCTTGAGCGGTACTCAGTTCTCAACATTTAATAGTGCTGGCATCAATTATCCCGAAGAAAACATAAAATCTTCGTCACAGGATACGTTCAAATCTAAATATTTATGAAAACCTAAGAATCATCCGTTCAAAGTGAAAATGAATAGACTGGAAGAAAAGATTACAAGTACAATATTTTAACAGATTACCTATGACAGTACATGTGATGAATAAATCTATTTAATTACGTTTACTCTATGCTTAACATCCATATGGTTTTGTTGTTTTTGGTTTTGTTTGTTTGTTCGTTCGTTTCGTTTTTTTTGTTGTTGTTTTTGTATTTTGGTTATACATTCTTTCAGAAGTATTTCATGAAAGGTTTATAATCATTTTTCAGCAATCTTATAATGAGTTTTTTTAGCCGTATTAAGTAATGCATCTTTTAAATACAAATGTACATGTAGGTTAAATCACTTAAATGCTGCTACTTGCATGTACATTTTTATTATTCAGATAGTGTACTTTAATATACAATATATTGCAATGTCTCTTTGATAAGCCCTGTTCAAAATGGTTGTAACTGTACTAATATCATATAGTAATTACTTGCAGGTTAGATATAATTTCCTGTTAATACGACGATAAATTACTGTGACAAATTTCTTTGTTTATCAATAGAGAGTACTATTGCTTAGTTTAATAAACATTTAACATTTCCTTTAATGAACGATTCTTTTGATTATAATTTATTATCACAATAGCTGCACATTTCCGATCTTGTGTTCCTGTACTGCATCCTTTAATATGTTTTCCGCTGTATTATTACTATCTTGGTCGATCTATAATTGTCATCGATTATATTTCAACAAAGTTCATTTTATTGTTAATAATTGTTTCACCACACATCTGTTTGAAAGTTTTACATAAAATAAAATGGCTGATGAAAGAAACTCGGAAAGTTTTATTCCATCTGTGGTTATTCTGTCTTGTCTGATGGTTGTTGGATTTGTTGGTAATCTGCATGTTATTTTCGTATATGCGTTCAGGTTAAAGTTAACAAACCATGCAATTTTTATTATAGTTCTGAGCATTTATGATATCGGTGCTTGTATTGTTCTTATTCCTTTCATAATATACATGTACATCAATCCATGGACATATGCCAGTGATTATACCTGTAGGATCTTCGATTTCATGATGGGTTTAATTTTCACTGGATCAGTTTTCACCCTACTGTTAGTTGCTGTTTACAGGCAAGTAATTTTTATGATAGAACATTATTGACGTCAATATAAACATTTACACATAACATATTTTACAGCCAAACCGCTAATGCTAGTATTTGTTGAAAAAATACTATAATTTTACTCAGCAAAACAAATAAAATAACAAAGTAGTAACAATTTATTTATAGCGTTTGTTCCAGATTGCAAATAAACATGAAAATTGTCTATATTGTGGATAGTCTAAAATGATGTAGACCTTGCTATCACTGTTGCTAAAATGTACTTATTATGTACTTATACTTTCTGTATTATAAGCTTATTCTTGACCGACACTCTGATATTAATCTTCCAATTAATTAATGTCATTTGCATGGAAAAACAGTGTAAACCCGTAAAATAAATATATAAAGTTTGTTTAAAATGATCATTTCAATATTATTCGACAGACGGATTTACGGTATTAAACGCGTTAAATCTTTCCACGCTGTATTAATCTATCAGAGATGGATCGACTTATAATCGATTACACATCTCTTCAAAGCAAATTATTTAAAATGCATTTCTGTTCATAGTACTTATTATTCTATGTAAAAACATTAATGGATATACTAGTACCGTAAACATTTAAAAAGCCGTAAAGGGACATAAGTGTACACAACAATATCCGTTACATTCATCATGTTACTTTGAAAATTATATGAAATTGTCAGTTTCCGCTCATTATCTTCCCAACGGTATTACACATTCAACACAAACTTGACATATGGATATTTCATGAGAAATACAGGTCAAGTTCGAATTTGGTCATGGTTCAATAATTTTTGGCAGAGTTATGCCCCTTAAATCTTTCTTTGAAAATAATATGAAATTTTCAGTTTCCGCTCATTATCTGCCCAACGGTATTACAAATTCATCTCAAACTTGACATATGGATACGTCAAAGGAATGCGCAGGTCACGTTTGAATTTGATCATGGTTCAATGATTTTTGGCAGAGTTATGCCCCTTTTACTTTGAAAATAATATGAAATTTTCTGTTTTTGTTCATTATCTCCCCAACAGTGTTATATATTCAACTCAAATTTGACATATGGATGTGTCAAAGGAATGCGCAGTTCAAGTTCGAATTTGGTCATGGTTCAATGCTTTTTGGCAGAGTTATGTCCCTTTAACTTTGAAAAAAAAGGAAATTTTCAGTTCCCATTCATTATCTTCCCAACAGTTGTACATATTCAACTCAAATTAAAGATATGGATATGTCATAAGAATGCATTGGTTAGTTTCGAATTTGGTCATGGTTTGATGATTGATGACAGAGTTATCCCTCTGGAACTTTGAAAAAAAAAGAAATTTTAAGTTTCCATTTATTATCTCCCCAATGGTTGTACACATTCAACTCAAATTTGACATATAGATACATCTTAGGAATAATAAACTATTCAAGTTTAAATTTGGTCGTGGTTCAATGATTTTGGACAAAGTTATCTCTCTTGAATGTTGGAAAAATTTTGAATTTTCAGTTTCAGCACTCTGAAATTTTGGCTTGATGCGGGCGGGGCATCCGTTGCGTGACGACACATTTCTATTTTTTTTAGAAATTTTAAACTTTTAAGAGTGTTTGATAAATAGCATTCTTTCAACCATGGGTACAAGAAATCGTTACTATGGGATGCATGACCAGGCCATAAAAAGATGAATAATGTCGTTAAAAAGAGAGTCGAATAATTTCTGGTATCTGTTCATATTTCGTTCATATTTTTAAAAGATGATCTTAAACCAAAAATCTTGACGCGATAAGTTACATTGTATATAACTGAAACATTGATAGATTTTCTGAACACTACACAGAGAGAAAATAAATCCATACCTCCTTTTGTTTAATTATCACGATGAAAAATAATGGAGTCTAAATTTTGGACTAAATTTGTAATAAGGGTTAATTCATAGTTTTAATGGTGTCATTAAGTTACAGGATGGTAAGACCCCTAATGCGTTGACAGATACAAAATAATTAAATCATAAGAAAAGCGTGAGTCGATGATGAATGGCCGCTGGGGTATCATTTGATTATAGACGGAATCTGTAGGGGAAACGAATTTATACGCCCGCTCTTACATATTTAATTAATGTTAGAAATATTTTTAGCTAGCATTAGTTTCTCACAGTAAAACGAACCAACAGGGTCATATAGTAACCCCTGCGGTGTTTTGAATGCATAGAGTGTGTGTCTATAATTATATAGGATTTTCAAGTTAAAAAAAACAACAGTTCTTCATGTACAGTTATTTCATATGGTCACAAATTGGTATGAAGATGGTAAAACATCGCAATTTGGAACATGTATCCAATTCACGCCTTTAGTAAAAGGACAGTAATGTAATGTATTTTCTGTTGTTTTTTTCTATAATGTTACTTGTCAATCCAAAAAGATATGCACGTGTCTGTTGCCATTTGATTCCGTGAAAGACTTCGGGTTTTCAAAGACAGTGTGCCAATTCGTGCACAAATGTAGCTTTAACGTGTCTGGTAGACGTGTCTGGTGGTTTCGCAGATAAATAACAATTTTTCTGGAAACTTCTTGTTCAAAATGAGTATAGCCATAACATCTAGGGTTGTATTATAGATACATGTATATAATATTGAAACATAATTCGTATATAGTTATGTATATCTGTAATTAAACAATTTATTTACTTATACCGCTTAATTAGTTTCATCATCCAAGCAAGTGGGGCTTGATGAAATATCTGGACTATAAATATATCAGTGATTCGCGAATTTCATTTCATTTATGAGTCGGACATTGAGTGATAGACATCGGGTAAACACCAAGGGCGTAAAAGATTCATCTTATTTTCTTTTATTTCGCATTAAGTTTTAAATTGAACAGAATCGTCTAAATCACCGTAAGCTATTATGGTCAGTTTGTATTGACTGATATAAAGCGGACGTAAAATTAATCGGTATTTGACATTTTAACCATAATCAGGTTTGATGCACTGATGACCTTATCTCTAGCTTATTACTAAGCTTGTAAAAAATAAATTCATAATAAATCGTAATAAGTTATAGCTAGCATTAATTTGATATTTCTCTAGTAACTGAAAATGTAGTGTCAAGGTTTGTAACTCATTGATTTGTACATTAAGCGTTTCATTCAATGAGATAAAAATACCAGGTCATTCATTAAGACATGGTGTTTTAAATGCAATGTAAAATAAAGCTTGATCTAGCGTGTGTCGGTTTCCAATTAAAAAGTTGTGTACTTCGTATGGTATTAAGTTGAACTTTTTACTGAGACTATTATGCAATTAGCGAAAGTTCATTTGGATTTATTAATAGGCATTTAACGGGTTTTAACTTAACATTTAACAGCTCGGGTCCCGTTTTTAATTGATCGAATGACTAAGTAAACCGGCGCTTTGAACCGCGTATAATTGAGATGACATATGTCAAATTAATAAAGGACCGTTGTAGCTAAACCCTGAAAGGTTAACTTAGGACAGCACAAATACCTGTTGATTGGTAAAGATGACCGCGCGAAATAAATAAACCGTTTTTCTGTACATTTAAAGTCAATTTAATAAAAAAAATGGCAACTGTTTTTTAATCATATAAATACTAGTAGTTAATTGTATATTTCTTTCAATTCATTTATAGTATCTGTACTATGTAGTTAGTTTTTATTTATAATTGGATATACTTTTATGATAAGTATAATATTTTATGGCGTTATTATAAATGTTTTACTAGTCTCTTATAATTCAATAGTTGAATGGTCATGTACTATTTTGTGTTTTATGTTTGCTTATGAATTTTATTTGTGTATGTACATGAATGAGAATTAGATGAATAAATAAATCTTTAGGCTCCTTTATCCGGTTTTATTTAAATTTACCCATGAAATATGGTGCTATATCAGTCAAATATATTTCATATTTTTGAAATAGAGGATATTGAATGAGTGTAAGTTCAATACTGAATTTATTGCACGAGTTGAATAAAATTTTATTATTATTATATTATTTTATTCAACGATTGCAATCAATTCAGTTATGAACTTACACGAACATTCTATTTATCACATACCCAAAATAAAGACAGTTTAAAGTGAAATAAGAGTCATTTTTCATTGACGCGCCTATAGTATAACGCTAACATTTAGCGCGTCTTACACTATGTTTGTATAACGCTAATGACGTCACGTCAAAATATATGCACGGCCGTGCAATACCATTTTTCCGGAGTCGCAAAATCGGCACGGGTGTGTGATAAAAATAAATATGAAATATAAATATGAAAGTGGGCGGAGTCGAAACTCATATTTATATTTAGGGACTACTTTCGCAATTTTGTTTGAAAATCTGAGAAATACAAAACAAGTTTTTGTTGAATTTTGTTTTGAAAACTATCTAGAATGATAGAAAATGGTCTAACTAAGAAAATAAATCCGAACACCAATATCTTTAATTCAGTTATTAACGCTGTACATACGTTCAAAGAGTTGTTAACGTGACGTCACAATGTAGCTTAATATCGCGTGCAAAAAAGACGCAATAATATATTACTGCGCGCTGTACAGTTGCAGTTGCGTAGCAAGCAATTTGGTTCGTAACCATTTTTCTGTGATAATGATAATGTGATTAAATAAAAAGTTTTTTTTTCGTTTTTCGTGAAATATGGTATATATTTTCACTCAACATGATAAAAGGCCACATATTTTAAAATATGTGGCATTATATCAAGTTTCGTGAAAATATATTCCATATTTCACTCAAATGAAAAAATATCCTCTTATTATTCGCATGTTCTGTAAAAAAATGTACTTGACGTTATATAAATATCAGAAAAAAGGCATGACATACTGTATGTATTGACCAGTATGCTGTTTAAATAAATAGTTAATTACATTGTTAGACATCAAAATTGCTTATGTTTTCTTGTTAAAAAGTATTGATGTTTCTCGTATACCTACCTAAAGGTGTATGTAGCAGTAAAATGAAGCCATACAAATAATATGGCCACCGCGCAATAAGGGTCTTTTTAAGGCATCGTCGATAAAAATAATAATTTCGGTTTCTCTGTTCACTGTTTAATGAAATAAAACGATTTCAATTTAACTAGTTATCTTACATCAATCATTAAATAAATTGGATTTATTATATGGATAATATTTGAATATAATTCGCCTATACTTGTCGTCGAGGAGCTAATCCCCAATGTCCAGCTCGGGTATACTTACGGGCGAAAATTTATGATGTCATTGTAATTATAAACCGATGCGTCATTCTACGTGGGGCTGATGAAATAGCTCATGGTGAAATGTCTGGACTAAAACTAGATTAGTGACTCATTTCATTTACGAGTTGGACATCGAGGGATAAACATCGGTAAAATCAAAGGGCATAAAATATTTAGTAAAGAAGTAAAATTGAGACACTTAAGATGTAAGAGAACAAAAATCATTCGTGTAGAACATTAAAAGTTAGAGTCCAAGATGGCTGCCGCTCACACATTTTCTCACCCCGTACTAAATATGGCCGTCGGAAGTGACTCCGAAATGTTGGTGCATGCGCGGTGCGTGACGCTAAAGAGACCCATGTACTACTTACCGCTTTTCATGGAATGGCACTAACGTGTCACATTGAAGGTTTCATGATAACCGCTATATGAACACATTTGCGGATGTTTCAAAATTTTAATGTTGAATCTGCTTTTGCCAGTGCTAGGGGTTGTGGACATTAACTTGCACATTCCATTACAGTCCATGAACAGGCTCAATCAAACCGAGCCTGCAACATTTTCAATTTCAACGTGTTGGGCTTTCTTTTCTCATTTTTATTACTAATACATCATGTCTTTATTTCCGTTTTCATTTCAGATATAGAAAGGTATGCCGGCCACATGGATGGCAGATAAAAAACCGTGTTGCTAAACTGCTTTGCTTTATTGCTGCGATATCTGCCTGTGTTTGTTCATGTCCATTACTTGCATTCATTGAGGTAAGGACAAAATCCGTGAAAAATGAAACATTTACAGTGTGCGTTTCAGTTAAAGACACCATAATTTATGCCCTTTATCATTGTATACTTATGGCGCTGATAGCTTTTGTGTCGTTATGCGCTTTGGTATCTATGTATGCATGCATTTTAAAAGCAGCATCAAGATTACATGCCAAAGTAAGGTTTGATGGTGTTCACAAAAGTGGTGTAACAGGTTTGAAGCATATAAAACTAAATGTTTTAAATAGACATAAAGAACTATCAACTTCATGTTCAAAGATAATTGATACGCCAGAAGTCGGATATAATCCAGATAACATTGAGGGCAAGACAAGAGATAAAAGCGAGACTTTAGCAACCTGCTCCTCCAACCATATCAAAACAGAGACAACAAATGACAATCACCTGAGAAGGAAAAGAATTCGACAAATAACCCTAGCTTTTATATTAGTGACAGTTTTCTTTTGTATTAGCTATATTCCATTTTTATCTGTGGAAATCGTTAGGAAACTGAGACGATTGACCCCCTCATACCACAGTATAGATATTCATATTCCAAAACACATAACAAGGATCTGTGTATTTATCAACAGCGTAGTAAACTGTTTTATCTACAGCTGCTTTGACATACAGTTCCGACAGGAAGTAGGGATGTTGTATAAAAGGTTATGTCGCAGACGACAAGACCGACGGTCAAATTAATACAAACCATCTAGTTGGAATTTCTCCTGACCAATACAAATGATAAAGATTTAATCATGATAGCTTCACGTATGGATATGTGTAGTATTTTTTTGACTTTCACTATGCAATATATTTTCAGTCTAGGTACAAACTTTTCAAAGTCGATATAATAATATTTTATTTTATAATTTAAGAAACAGTTACTTTAGAAAATAACAGGAAAGAAATGGAATGCTTATTGTTTCCGCATTGTCAGTCCGTCCCTTAATTCCCTTAAGTTTACCCGAAATACTTCTCGACAACCACAGATTTGAACCTGTCTGCGATCTTGATATTTCACAAATAAAAGCGAATAGAATATAACACGGATATATAAGATCGTGCAGCGGGAAATATTTATTTATTTCCAATTTTTTGTCAGTAGTCCAAAATACAAAAAGAATTTACGTGGTGTATGCTTTGTTCAAAGGATAATTATATTCAGATGAAATGTTTTGAGCAAATTTGTACATGGGCTGTGGCTGCTTACTGACTTATTTAAATTTTCGACAGTAATGGTAGGATATTTTCGTAACATCACAACCTGCTGATACTACTATTGACCGCTAATGTGGAAATCTAATTTAAGTTGGCAAACAGGAAGTTGATGAGTGACATACTTGAAATTGAATTCAACGGTATGGGACCACATGTTGATGCTGTATACCAAATATTAAAAGGCTGTGATAAGTAGTTGCTGAGAAAACTGTTACGAAAAATTTCCTACCATTAACCATTAATGTTAAAAATTTAACTAAGTCGGCAAACATTCACCATACTATAACCCTTCACCTTTGAAACCTGGCCAAAAATCAACACCAGGAGTAAAAAGATTCAATATACAAGTAATTATTCACATGTTGTATGCGATTAATGACTGATTTTACGGTATTTACAAATGTATCACCATATTTCTACTGCGTGACTAAGGCGGTAGGGGCTATATTGCATATTCTGACCTGGTTCTTTAATATAATTTAAGTTGATCGTTCGTGTCGTTTGCAATGCGTAAATTATTTTTTTTATTAACTGCGCAATAACTTGAGATATTTTACTCTTAGAAACGTTTTCAAAATTTTCGTGAAAATCAACACGAATCTGGAGCCATGCTGCTTTAAAAGTAATAATCAAAGATGTTAAATCAGCAAATTTGTCAATATAAAGTATTTAAACTGTAGCCAAGTTTTGGAAAACTTACAAAAAATGTAAATTTGATCAATCTTTTTAAAATATTTTGCAATTATATTTTAACAAAATTAATCGTTCTAATGTCGCGGATAAGGTAGAAAATGGCGCTAAACCAGTATATTGTCACAGTTTCTACACAATTTTGGTTGATGCAATGCATTTTCCTACTGTATTCAATTCCTATTGCTTTTTTAGTGTAACAACAAAACAATTTAAGTATTTTTTCTTATCAATAATTCCATGTACCATGTAAATAAATGTATAAATTCTGTAGTCATACTTTGTAAATAGGTTATGCATGTTGTATTTTTATTCATTTACTTTTTTGTTTCATAGATTAAATATATGTAGGTCGCGTACCTTTAGAAATATTTAGGGCACGTTTTTCACCGGTTTTTATGTATCTCTCTTGAAAACTTAATCAATGGTCATATATAACAGTAAGTTTGTGTTTTTACATAGTTAAGCATGCTTTATCTCAAGGCCTCAACAGACGGTAGAATTTAGTTGTACAGCACTAATTAGAGATAATACAACACTTGCATTCAGACGGTAACTCTACATTTACATAAATACTGAATGTCATGCCTTAACACTTCACAAATAGTTAACAAAATACGTGTTTCAACGAAGCACACCGATAATTGTATTCATCTTCACTTCTTTGTTGTGAAATACGAGTTTATGTTACAAAATTTCTCAATTTTCTTGTACATGGCGGACGTTTCGTCATACTTCCGGTTTAGTTATATTTATAATCTCAACTCGAGGTCAGATTGATACAGATAATTTCTGCGGCAAAGTTGTTGAATATACTGATTGATATGCATTATTAAATGATTTGAATTGCATGTTTGTTCTCAGAATGAAATATTATGACATAATTCGTTCATCAGTAAGACCGGTGTATATATGATTTTTCCCGCAAACCGGAAGAATGTTTCAAAGTAATATCCGTACTGTAAATTAAACTTTTATCTTAATCAACTAATTTTTGTGAAAAAAAATACAACATTTTTTCGGAAGCAATGTATTTCGGAAGTGACACAGTTTCCTTTCTGATGGTGTTACGAAATTAATAGAAGAATCCATTATTGAATGGGGAAATCAACTTCACTGTAGCTCTCAAATTTGTGCTTTTCTGATTGACTCTGTTTTGAATTAACATTCACATTCAACAAACTTTTAATATTTCTTATGCTTTCACAGAAAAATCTTCATAACAATGTCTGTTTAGACAAAAAATACAAGATGCACTATCTCAATTTATCTCAAAGAAAGTCTATATAACCTTGCAATAAAAAAAACCCCTTTAACCCCCAGAATAGAGACCAATTTTCAACTCTAGACCATAATTTGAATACACTTTGCAGAAACCAACAAGCTAATGCCTTGTGAGAAATATCTAAGCTCTAGCCCTTTCCATTTTGAAGTATAAGAACTTTTAGGTTTTTTCTTTTAGTTGCCATAGCAACCAGAGTTTAGCATGGAATGGCATTCTTTGAACAATCTCGATAGAGCTTCATACAAAGAGTCTTCCTGCCAAGTTTCATTAATATTGGCCAAGTGGTATTATAGAAGATGTCGTTTGAATAAAATGTGGACGGACGCCGTACGACGGACGCATTTGATTGGCCATCCTAAAAGCTCACCTGCACTATGTGCAAGGTGAGCTAACAAGTCGCTTTTCTTACACGTTATGTTAAGGCCTCAACAGACGGTAGGATTTTAAAGTACAGCACCAATTAAAACTAAGATGTACAGACAAATCTTAATGTGTGAAGGCTACTATTTCTTGATTTCGGAAACCTTAAGTCTAGATGTAAGGGATAGGACATGTTCTATTTTGAAAATCTTGTCGTAGAGATTTTTACAGACCTTGCACAATGACAAGTTACAGATAACCAAATTATCTCCTGATAATGGATGTAATGAATGAAATTCCAGAACAATTAGGGCTAAAGCCTTTTAAGGTAAACATAGTAGTAAGATGGGGTAAAAATGATATATATTAAATGGAGGTGTTTCAATCATTACTCAGGGCGAAAATAGTATTTAGTGAGTAAAGTATGTAAAGGATCAATGTAAAGGGATCCTTTTTAGGGGAAACCTCAGATGATTCTTACAGTGTAGAATTACCGTCTGAATGCAAGTGTTGTATAGCTTTGAAAATTGTACATCTTATCTCTAATTAGTACTGTACAACTAACTCCTACCGTCTGTTGAGGCCGCTATGGTAGTTATGATAACCACACTTTTAACTTGTTACTTTTTGAAGTCTATTTTTATTTTGCGATTCATTTTTCTACAGATTGCCATATTTCCGATCCATGTATGTAAACTGTCGTTAATGTTTATATAATATTTCTGTCGCCACTCGTCATATTTATTGTTGTATGTATGTTTTACCCAAATAGGTAATATTTTAAATGCGATAGGATTGTTTTATAACGGTTTGCAGGGTTATATGAAAATGTGTAAATTATATATGTGTTCATCAAGAAATCTATTTTTAGGCAGCTTTAACCAAATAGCTTTATTATACGTTTTTATGATTGTAGTAACCTGTTTGTACAGATCAGTATGTGACGAGAAATCATTCAGTTTTGGATTTTTCAAGAGTGTGATTCTAATTTTGACTTACACTGGCTAAGTTTTATAATTGGCACTATCTTGTTACAATAACTGATAATTAGCGGAGACGTTGAAAGTAATCCCGGTCCTAACATTGAATCGCAAATTAACTGTTTATCGATATACAGTCAAAATATTAGAAGCGTACGAAACAAAATTTCATACATTAAGGACAACTGGCTCGGCTTCGACATACTTTCTTTTACTGTAACTCATCTTGATACTTCAGTATCCGATAATAGTTTAAAGCTGCACGCCTCCAGATGAGCCAAAATATTTTAAGAAAATTAATATTGAGAAAAATGTACTAACATTTTAAGAAATGTAAAAATATTCAAGATCCAAGTTAAATTGTTCATGTTATGTGCGGTTTAAGACTGATTTTGCAGGATTTTATCAACATATCTCTACTGCGATACTAACGCAGTAAGGGCTGCTTTTACATATATTTACCACTTTTTGGTAATTGTCTTAAATTGTAAGTGCCGGATTGCAATACGTAAATTACTTCATTTGTTCACTTCACAATATTTTACTTTTAAATACATTTTTAAAATTTTCATGAAAATTGACATTAATCTGGAGGCGTGCTGCTTTAAAAATAGAGAACTATTCTTTCTATAGAAAAGATGCCTTTTGCTTTTGATAATTATTCTTAATTTATATTTATGAAACTAAATGTTTAATAATAACATGTTGATATATTGGTTGCTTTGAAATAATTATAACTTTAGTATATAAAGTTACACTTCATTGTTATGATGCACGGAGGTAAATTATCAACACTTTGTGCTTCAAAGTTAACTCTTTAAGGGCATGAATGGTGACATGTCCAGGGGTCCGTACTCGACAGCGAAAGCTGCATTTTATGCCCGTACGGGCGGATGGACCCTCATTAAGCATAAACTATAGAGAGATAGATCGCATCATTGGTAACAACAGAAACTTTGATCTGCAGTTTGAACATGAGGTGTATAGTTTATAGTCCCCTACCCGTTTACCGGAGGGGACTTTAAGTTTACCCTCCGTCCGTCTGTCCGTCCGTAAGTCCACAATACTGGATCCCGCAATAGCGCAAAAAGTAATGAAAATATTTTTATGAAACTTGATATACGGATAGATGGCAGTATGGAGATTATGCACGTCTTTTTCTTTTCTTCCTGTGTTGAAAATTCTGGTTGCTATGGCAACAAATAGACTGAAAATATGGCAAATTTTACACATAACCTGTATTCAGTGATAACTCAAAAAGTACTGGTAATATATTTATGAAACTTGAAATATGGGTAGATTGCAGTCTGGATATTATGCACATCCTTTTCTTTTCTTCCTGTGTTGAAAATTCTGGTTGCTATGGCAACAAATAGACTGAATTTCAAAATTTCTGATTCTAGTTTTTACGGTTTTTCACTATTAGTTCTTTATTTCTTAAGGTATTTTCTTCAAACTTTAAATATAATTCTAGTCATCAACCACATCATATGTGACAAGGTTTACAACTCTAGCACAAAATTTATCAGAATTTCCTCCCTTGAACTTAGAGTTTTCTTTTCTTTTTCTTTTAATAACTGCTTTATTTCTTAAATTAATGTATCTACTTCAAACTTCATATATATGCTTCTTATTATCACTCAACATTTGTGAGAAAGTTTAGTACTCTAGCAATACCATTTTCAGAATTATGCCCCTTTTGAACTTATACTTTTTTTCGAGAAATTGGTAATTTTTACTCCAACTTCTTCAATCATTATAGGATGTTCTTCAAACTCCCACATCATAATTATATGACAAGGTTTATAAATCTAGCTAGCATCCATATTTCTAGAGTTATCTCCTCCTTAAACTTTGAATGTCTCTTATTCATTCTTTTTAATTTCTTTAACTTCAAATTAAAATTAAACATTCATTTTCAACACCTTCATTACTAATTGTTCTTTGTTACACTAACATCATGTATGACGTCTTGCATCTTTATTTCAAGAGTTATCTCCTTTTTAAGAATTTTGCTTTTAAAAATGTTATATTTTGATAACAGGGATGTTTAAAAAATAACTTTAGAGTGTCCTTCAGTCCGTCTGTATGTCTGTACATAAAAACTGTTTCCTGTGATCACTTTTAAAGAACTTTTTCAACAAATTTACTTAAAATAGAAACATAAGTGAAGGGCCATTGACCTTCAGAATGTTGCTGGGGTTCTAGCCGGTAGGGGACTTATGGATTGCTTGCGATACTATGATAATTGCTTGTTTTTTATTAATGGTTTTAAAGCAATTCAGCAAAAAAGTGTATTGATCTCCCAATAAATCAATTAACAATAGGTTTTTACGAGTATCACCAATGTCAAGTAGCTTTTATATCTTTGACTTGCATAGTGAATTTCCTCATACCTGTCAAAAATTCAGGTAAAAGTCTTCTATCAGTATTGAAAGAAACCATTTTTTAATTTGACATGAAAAAAATGCATTTAATATTAATATGTTATAATATTAGTCCCTTTTGTTACTATTTGTATATTTGTTACAATTATAATAATAAAAAAATAGACTTTGATATTTTTATCATCTTATGTTACTGACTACAGTAGTGACACAAACAGAACACAGTACAGTCATGTCAAATAACATTTACAAGTCTTGTAAGTCTTGTTTGTATTCAATGGAATTACTTTCCTTACCAGGTAGGCATCAGTGAAAGCATTTTTTTCAAATTAAATATCTGGCCCCTCTTTTTAATTATGGACAGTGCATAAGATAAGCAAAATTATGCAAAAAATGATTTACAAAACATTCGAAAAAAAAATCTAAAATAGTACTTAATCTGAATATAACATGACCTGTGCGTAGGAATAATTTGGTAAGGTATCTATAATGAGTGCATTTTTTGCGCGGAGCTTCTCAATTGCTGCATTATAGCAACATTTGTACTTGTACATTTACATATTTATGTCTTAGTTTGTGTGTGTTCTAAGCGACATCCTTCTGCATGCAAAAAAGTGTATCACTTAAATTTACAAATTGCCTCCTGTAAAGTTGCTTTTATTGAAGGTAATTACCAATTTACGTGGAGAAAGTATAATCTGTCTAAAGATTTGGCTATTTTCTTTGTATCCGCAATCAATCAATCAATCAATCAATCAATCAATCAATCAATCAATCAATCAATCAATCAATTAAACCTTCTATAGATTAGATTTGTTTAAAAAAGAACTTGAATTTACTGCTATATTTAACAACGACGAGGCACGTAAATTGATGATTGTTAATTTCACTAAAGTGAGACGTTTTTCTAACAACGAATAAAAGAAAAATGAAATGAAATTAACTTATATTGAAAAGGAGTTATGATATGTTCAGTGCTATGGCTATTTGAAATGTAAAAAGCAAATTCAGTGAATTGATATATTTTAATAGTTTTGCCCAATAAAGAAATAAAGAATGAAAAATTGCAAAAGGCAATAGCTTCAAAAATTTGCGAAAGAGAGTTATGATTGTGAAAATTAGGGCTTTGAAGTTTTATGCTCTATTCAATTCTGTGACGGAAATCTCATGGACAAGACAGACGGAAGGACGGAAAGACATACAGACGGACGAACAGCCAGTGTCTTAGGTATTGTGTTTAATAAATGGTTTCCTTATGTCTGAAACAAAATGTTTATTATTTTGAATTTTAGAAAAGCTTTTTGTAGAAGTTGTTTTTATTGATTTTGTTACCGTAATTTATATGGAAAAAGAATAAGGCGTAATTTATCTAAAATTTGAATTATTTTGTATTATCATTAATCTTGTTTCAATCAATTTACTCAACTAATACCTTTAGCATTTCCGATTAGATTTTCGTAAATAGCTTAATGAAGAAGAAAACATGTTTTACTTGACCAAATACAAAGATTATTGGATTGATTTACACTGAGGTCTTCGTTTCAGAAGAAAATATTATTCCTCCGAGAGTTGGAAAATACAGCTGTACTTAACACAGACGATGTACGGGGATTCTATAATGCTTGGTGACCGTTAATTGAGACTAGAAATACGTATCTGTAATACGCCCATGCTTGGCAGACCCTAATCATTACGTCTAAATGATATTTTTATGTGAGGATGCGGTGTGTTGGTTCTTGCATCCTCACGCAATACTGGAAAACAGTTCTTTCAGAAACATCTGTTGTGTTCGTTATAGAAGTCAAATTTCGATCATATTCGATTTTAACGAATTCGAAAGAGAAAGAAAATACGTTTTTTTTTCAAATGGACATAGTGGTCTCAGAAATCCATTCTTGACCTCAACTAGGTTACAACCTGTATATTGCTTTATATGTGTTTTAGGTTTTTAACCTCACCTTTCTTTGAAAATTTATATGAAACCTGCTGAATCAATCGATTTCGTGATTATCTTTTTATAACGCTTTGTCCGTTGAAAGGAAAGTATATCCACACACACATACGCACGCACACACACACGCGCACGCACGCATACTCACAAAATGTTAAGAGACAAGTTTTTTTTCATATTTTGCCAATTCAAAGTTGCAAAATAATCCTTATGCCTACGTCAAATTACAAGCGGGGACCGCCCGGTATAGAGAGATCGATGGGACACCGTTGATAATTTGAGATCGGAGAGAAACATTTCAATCATGTCCGGGAAGAAGTGGGCGGTCATTCTCACTCTGTGGTCCATTAGGTATTCGGACGGTTTCCGAAGGGTACTCGCCCGGTCACCCGGTGAAAACCCTTGGCATCTTCTTTCCTGACACCGGTCGATAGTCAACAGACTACCGTACGATAAATGTCCAATTGCCTTCCGTTATCCGGCCTTTTTGCAACTATCGTACGGTGACGGTATAGTATACGTGCGATATCCGGTCGGCTATCGGACGGTATTCGTATAGCATGCTACCCCATTTTCCGGCCGCTATTCACACCCCCTCTTTTGTTGGCATATTTGATTGCCTTCCTCCCCTCTGATTCCTTCCCCACCCCTTCTTTGCTTTCTGTTTTGGAAGGTATATTACACTCTGAAATCAAAGTTTTCCATAAAAGATTGTAAATGAAACTTGAAAACTTTAAGAAACCTCTGACGTGTGTAATTGAGTTTCTTAATACTCGCCATCCGTTGCCCGTATAGGCGAGTCCTCCAGAAGAGTATTAGTCATTTTAGATTTTGGACGACAGCGCAAGATACAGATAGCAAGATGCCCCAATTTCAGAAAAAAAATATATGAAAAAAAACAATATCAATAGATCAGGACACCAAACAATCTTCTGCTTCTTCTTTACCTATCCAAGTGTTTAAGCACTCATACACAGGACCTCGCTTTAAAGTCTCCTCCGAATGTGTTTCAGTTGGTCATCCCGGGAATCGAACCGACAATGTCCAGATTACAAGTCTAGTGATTTAACCGATTCAGCACTGCACGCTGGCTAATAAGAGAATGATGGTGGTATTGAGGACTATGACAGTAAGCCAACTTGAATATACATACCAGAGCACAGTTCAGCCATCGCATCGTTCCTGGACAGTCTGTCAAGCAGTTAAATAGTAATAATCTCTTTCACTTTCGCAAGGTACTGATAACTTCTGTACAACGAAAGTGACCTTCACCGTCGTCCGAGAATTTAGCACGGGTCGCCTTATTCACAGTCTAAGGCTTTATCTGCCGTAAGGTCTGTTTAATAACCCCAACGCTATCCTTGCGGACACCTTAGAACCATACGTGCAACGTGCTGCGTCCATCCGGGTCCCGGTCAGTAACCTACCGAGACGCATACGGTGACCGCTCAGATACCGCTTGGAATCTGGAGGAATATTTGGCGCCCAGGAGGTGAAAATTTTAACCGGTATGTAACCGATAACAAAAGGTGTCCGGCCGGGTATCGGAGGGTATTAAACCGCGTCTGCTACAGTGAGCTGGCGATGCACCGGATGCCGGAAGAAAATAACTGCACTAAAATTCTCCGATTACCCGTACGGTGCACCACCGGTCACTTGACACCGTAGGGTCACCGGCCGGAGACCTTTAAAAAATTGGCAATTTCAGCCCGTTAAGACATCGGTACCCCATCGTAAACCTAATCGGAGTGTAATGTGACGCAGGCTTTAACAAAATAGCAACGATCTGAATATTTAAGGGTAGAATGACATGAAATTTTATAGTGAAAACAGTACTGGATTCTCAATTTAAAGTAATGTGATTTAATCAAAGCAAATTTGGAATTTCGAATTATTCAAATATTATAATTGAAAGTATTTTTGTACAACAGTAAATATTTTAGGTCAGTGTCATAATAAGGATGCATAAAACTGTTATATAAAATGACATATTCAAACATATAGATCAACACATTTATGATAAAATGATAACAATAACGCAAGCTATTTTTTATCTATTATTAACAAAATAAATACATGTAAACTTTTTTAATTTTGATAATAATTCTGACTTATTTGGTAATGTTTTTTAGCTGTTGATCTTCCGATGAACGGTCATTCAATGAACTTTTAGCACAATACAACGATAAAGATCAATTCTTCTTACTCGAGGTAACCTTATTAACTTTGTTCCTGGGCACCGTCACAAATCTACTCATATCCCTCATTAAGCTTTTGATAAAGTAGAAACATATTTTTATGTTATTTTTGTTTTGATTACCATGTAATGTCATTTACCAATAATTTAGCGGACAGAAGATTATTAAAGTATGAATGTATATTAGGGAATCACGAAAGAAAAGCACTGTAGGAAATATGATATGTTGTTTCCAATTACTAAGGACGATTATTTGTTGTCTTTAACCGTTCCTTGTGTTTACATATGGCAATTATCTATTCAGGATGTGTCACTAAGTTGTGCTACATTTTCAGCTGACACTCTAATATTCAGTATTATCTGTGCTTGGTACGTCACATAAATGCATTCGCGTCGCCCATGTTGTCCCCGTTTGCTCAGTACTTAGCTTGATTCTTTACAGATGGTCCGGATCCCTGGGTTTTAACTGTGGTTGCATGCAGTGAACGATGCCGTTTTAAAGATTTTTTTTCCATCATCATAATATTTTAGTGTATATATAAATATACATCAATTGTTTTACATCAACATAATTACACAATATACAAAAGGGTTGGGCCAAAGGTTTTTAAAACATTATCGTGGTCCCTTTTCTGTAAATGTTTAACATCAATTTCATAAAGTAAAGATAGGTTTATATTAAAGGAAATATGCATTAAGTAAGTATACATTTTCATTTTTAAAGATTCAAGAGAAAAGAAAAAAGAAGATTTGCTGTTGTTTTCTAGTTCATCTTTACTCTCATATTTTCAGCTTCAGAATAGATTAGCAATAAAATTATAAAAAAAATCTATTGATCAAACAAACAGCAATCCGATCGCATAATGTCTATTATGTCTACAACAATAGTGTATCTTTATATTTTATCATTTTGTTACAAAGAACATTTGAATGTTTGATAAGCGTCATTTAGGTTGGCTCAGTCGGATGACTTTCTAACTTTAACTGTTCCGATCTGTTTGTAGCTGTTTGGTAATCCGCAAAATATCAAATGCACTTTATTAGTTTAGGTACGTTTTACTCATCTCATGTGTTTAATGGAGAATGTTAAAGATCAGAAGTCATTTTGTACGTTATATATACACCAATATATTCTATACAAAGACATTATATTCATCTTAGGAGAATTAATAGCCACATTAAGTATATATGTCTTTTTCTTTTTAGCCACTATGTTGTTGATTTGTAGATTTTATTAAGCTGATTCATTTCAGAAGACATAGCACTAAAACACAAGTAATATCATTATTAAAAGAGATACGTGTGAATATCTATTTATATTTAGGCAAAATAACAAAAGCAAACAAGAAATATGTCCATAGGACATAAATGCCCCTATACTTTAACTGTTTTGTTAGTCTCCTGACGAACAACAGGATTAATGACAGACGGACAGACAAAAGGAATTCTACATGACCCCCCTACCACTAAGTAGTTAGGACATAAATTCGGCATCCGCTTTTTCCGATACTGACATCTTGATTCTCCCAATATTAAGTTGCAAGAATTTCAGATCTCATTTTTTATCTTAAAGTACGTAAACGAAAATAGAAACAAGCAAAACCCCAGGTGCTTAATCGACCAACATTCTTATAAAGATTCATGACTCCAGGCAAATACTTACTTTTGAGCTACGTGCACAACTATGCTTATCAACATTCCTGTAAAGTTTGTGGACTCTATCTGAAGCACTTTTAGAGCTACATATGACACATCATATCACGCCCGCTCGCATACTCAAACGCAAGCAGGAACGGACGGACAGGGTCAAATATAGATGCCCCATATAAAGTGGCGCATAACAATGCACTGAAATTCACCTGTCTATCTACCAAATTATTAATCAGATAGTCTTCTTTCAAATACAAGTAGTGTCCATACATGTATGTCACAAATGCCCACTCCACTGTTTTGTCAATCTATTGACTATAGGAAATATTATTTTTGGGCCACACACGTCACAAGTTAAAAACTGTAAATCTTTTACTAAGTGAAAGGCAAAAACTCTACAAATACTGATTAAATCCACAAGCAAACCCTACTATGCATAAGTATACAATCTTCTCAACATTCCTGTAAACTTTCAGGATTCCAGGTCAAATACTGTTTGAGCTACGCACGAACAAATTGAAAATACGTCAAGGGCAATAGCTCTGATAAAAATAGACATGTAAACCCAATGTGTACAGCTTCACGTGTTGATCAACATCGCTGAAAATTTTATTGATTCGAGCTCAGTCACTTTTAGGCTCGTACACATAACAATCCTTTTGGAACGGCTTTTACTAAGTCTAGGGCAATTACTCTACAAATTCTGAGTAAATACTCAAACACGCAAACACCAAAGTGCACAACTACACATGCTGATCAACGTTTCTATAAAGTTTCCTGGCTTTAGGTCAACTGCTTTTTGGGATACACGCGGCACAAGTTACCAAAATCAAATTTTAACTAGGTCAAGGGCAATAACTGTACAAACAATGAATAAATCCACAAGCAAACTCCCATGTGCACAACTTCACATGCTAGTGAACATTTCGGTAAAGTTTCATGAATGTAGGTAATAAAACAGTTAAACATTCTATAGACCTCAACTAACTTAACTCCATCGAAACCATTTTATAATTATGTACCTAACCATCTGTTCATTGAATGTAGTAAATGTGTAAAGTTTGCACTCTTGTAACTCTCAGCTTTACACAAGTCTTTAAGTTCAACAAGCCCATTTCTGGATATCAAGTTCAGGCAATTACTTTCAAATTGTCGTTGAACAAATAGTATTTTCTATCTGTTTCTTTATCCATATCAAATCGTAAGTAGATTTTATGAATAATTTCATTCTTTCGTATCAAGGCATCGTGACAAGTCTAATCACAACTCTAATTAAGGTTATCGTAGAAAGAGTTGATAAAAACATGTTTTCCTTTTTATTCTGAGCAAAAAATGTCATTTACCGATTATTCAGGCGACAGGAATTTACTATCGTATAAATTCACGACACATAGGCAATGAAATATAGCATAATATTTATATGTTCTCTAAAAAAATAATCAAGATAAGTTCAATGTCCTGACAGTTTCATTGTAATGCCAGTCTAAGATTAAGATATATGATGTTTACTGTTTTATTCATGGTGTTTGCTTAATATGTTGATTAAAGTCTAGATATATCTCTGGAAAATCAGTACAGCAGTAATATAAATGTATGTGTATTTTTTCGTAATTTGTCAATATCAATTGTCCCGCTATATTTTAGCGAGCATAGAAGTGAAATTTCTGTTATGCTTAAAAACTAGTAAATCTATAAAAACGTAATAATATACATGTAATGTAAGCTTTTTTTAAAAAG